>NC_051278.1:23458976-23759184 GCF_015220745.1 Sebastes umbrosus | reverse complement strand
TGTACTCACTCACCTGTATGGACGGCATGCTGTGAGTCTCGTGCATCGAAGTCCTCCTCCATCACCTATCTTTTAGACTCGAAGTCCATTAAAAAATACATACTTACAACAATACATACACAAGGGTAGATGCAACCTTTTTTTAACTATAACAAGGTACAATAATGTTAACCATAACCATACCCCATAACAAAGTGGTCCTTACTATTATTGAATAGCTGCGCTTTTGTGAAGCCTTCTGTGTAAGCCCGGGTGTGTTTCGCACCCCCTGACACTCGGCCAATAGGAGCACATTCAATACTTGTTATAAAAAACACTTAAGTGAATTAACAGATAAAAGATACTCAGAAGAGTACTCAGAAGTACACAAACACTTTGTTACAGTAAGGAGACTATAACCACCCTTCTGTTTTCTTCTTTTCATTCACCATTTTTATTCTCTTCGGACTTTCAAACATATTTTGTTTTAAGCAGGCTTAGCTTAATGAGGTCAAATATTTATTATTTTTTCTCACAAATCCTCTGTGACATCTTTTGCTCATTCCGTCTTTCATATCTGAGATCATCTTAGTGTTTTTCTTTTCCTCTTCCTATGCTATCCTTTCTGGAGACAGATTGGGTCATAGCTACTAAATGCAAGGGACATTGTGAACTACTCAAGGTCACATAAAAAAGTGAATGAGTTTCCTGTGGATGGTGCACTTAAAATAAGACTCTTTAACCCTTGAGTGAGGGTATGAAGGATACTGTGTTCATTGTTACATACACCAAAAGTATAGGCGCATCTTTAAAAGCCATGTAATCACTATACTATAAGATAAAATGTCTGTTATGACCCATCAAATATGGTGCTTGGTGCATAGTGTCTGTCTAAAAGCAGAACAAGGTATCATTGATGTTTGAATCTTTTGTTTTTATTATTCAATATATCAAAGCAAATTAATACACAGCAAAATTGTGCTGAGGGCAGGTAGTGGCATCTAATTGAACAAATGGGCTCAAAGGGGAGAGTTGGAGTTCTAAGACAGAGTTCAGAGGGGTGGCACAACTTCTCAGTTTTTTATTTATTTATTTTGTTATTCATTTTTATTGGTGGCTTGGAGCTTCATTTTTTCATTGTCCCAAGTTTTCAGACAGTAAAGGACTCGTTGGCATGAGCATGGGTGTTAAGTCGAACAACAACGGAAGTACTTATGGAACCAGCAAAACGTATTCTGGACGCAAGACCAGAGACTGCAAGCAAATGGAAGAGCATTGAATATCAGAGCAGGAATGTGTAGTTGGTCTTTAAGCATGGTTGGTTTCCCTCAGAGACAAACATATTGATCTCATTACAGCACTTTGAGGATTTGAGTGGTGTTTATCAGTATTGTCTTCTTGTTAGAGGAACCATGTAAGGACCCTAGTGGAGCTGACTGACTCAGGTGACGTGGTTTCAATGTTTCTTCTTGCTGGACTTCTCGATCATGGTCTCCACCACCATGGACGTCTCCTCGTAACCTTTAACCTTGCGGCCATCATTGGAGAACTTCTCCACAGACTCCACCACCTCCAGCTTCTCGTAGCTCATGGCTTCTGGGGTATAGCTTCCAGAGCTAGAGCTAGTATTGGTACTGGAACTGGAGCTGGAGCTGGTGCTGGCACCGCGGGGCGCAGGCTTTGGAGTGGGGCCGTTGCCATCCCGGCTTTTCTTGGGATCGGGTTGGGTGGGATCCTTGGGGCCGGGGGGTGAAGGGTTTGGGGTCGGATCTATGGAGTAAGGTTGAGGCTCTCCTTTCTTATGCTTACCTTTACCTCCTTTCCCACCCTTATCATCGTCCTTTCCTCCTCCTCCTCCATTAGAGGGTGGGGTGGGACTGGGAGGCTTGGGAGGCCTGGGGTCCACTATGGGCTGAGGAGGTAGAGGTGGAGGTGCAGGAGAGGGTGTGATGGGTCCGTAAGGCTCATAGGGAGGCATCATCCCATCTCTGATGGTGACGAAGATGTGGCCGGCTGATGGCGTGGAGGAGTAGAAGCACGGATCTGGGTAGCTGCCGTCGCCGGTGACGAGGACGTAACGGCCCTTGGTGTAGAAGTCAGCGATTGGCTCAGGCTTCTTGTACTTCCTCATTCTGTCTCTGACGATGTTACAAAGAGTGTCAAAGGCCTTGCTGATCTGAGCTCCGTCCGGGACATCCTGTGGAGACACTCCAGTGAACACAGGTCTCTGCTCTTCCCTCTTCACCCTCTCCTCCTGCACTCGAATCCCCTTCGTTTCCTCATCTGGAGCCTCGCCAGCGGCTCCCCCGCTTCTCTCCTCCTGGCTGCTGTCCATCACATCTTTCGGGGTCAGTTCTTTCTTCTTCAGGACCTTCTTGGCCAGGATCTTCTGGCGGGGCTTGACGCTGGTGATATCTTGGATAGCCTGGGTGATATCTGGACACAAATGAGGCCACAAGTCAACTATCTGAAACTGGTAAACTAAGAAAAAGACCAAAATTGTTCATGCAACAACACACTCAAATGTTCTGGGATGCTAAAGACAATAAAGACCTTGTTTTGTAAGACTGAATCTCTAAGAGACAGCCGTCTCTACAAATGGAAGCTGATTGCATGTGCATTGAATGGTGATTCTCAATGTAAACCAGCTGGGATGCGCTCACGGTGCCCTTACCTCTCCCCCTGCTCGATGCAGTGGGTGTGTGAGTGTAGCGGTAATTAGTGGTGAACAGGGTAATGGGAGTGCCAATTATCGCTGAATTCAACCTGCAGGAAGGAGAGCAGTGAAATGTCAGCCATGCAGCAGCCACGCAATCAACAGCTTTGCTATGCAGGCAAATCTACGGAAATCTGTAATTTGTATTTTTCAGAAAAAGAAACAACAGGTAACTTTAAATAACATAAACATCTGACATGAAAAAAAAACACTGTGCTTGTTGTTGTGCTGGTGCAGTAGAAGAAACATTTGTTTTCACCCAGTGCCATCTGCTGGCTGATTCTGCACCCTACATTAACCTAGTTGCAACAGCATGTGAATGAACGAACCGAGGAGTTTACATTCTACAATTACTCTCAGATTACTCATGGTGTTTTTAAAGGCAAATTCTGATATTTAGAGTCCATAGCTTTAAACCTTTTTTTTTTTTTTTTTCACAAAGAAGTGCTTGTCAAGAGGTACAAGATGATCCTTTTGTACCTCTTGGATGTGTGAAAAAAGGCCATAAAACAGCATTTAGACCTTCATGTTGGGTGATAAAAAAGTGCAAGGAACACTGTGTGTGTTGCATTTCGGGGGATCTATCAGCAGAAATGGAATATTATATTCATAGCTTGGTTTTCATTAGTGTATAATCACCTGAAACTAAGAATTGTTGTGTTTCCGTTAGCTTAGAATGAGCGGGTCCTCTTCATGGATTCACTTCATGTTTCTACAGTAGCCCAGAATGGACAACCCAAACACTGGTTCTAGAGAGAGACTTTCACGTGTTTATGTTACATGAAGGCCACCGTAGTTCTCCAACATTCTTGTAACGATACCACCAGCCACTGTCTGACTTCCATTAATCCTAAATTAGTGTTATTATGGTAAGGATGGCCTCTGAGCGGGGTGAACGGCATTACCACGGTTTTGCACTCGGTGGCTCACATTACCACAGTCTAGATGCCGCCAAATCTTACACACTGTACCTTTAATTAAGTGTAAAAAAGGAATATATTCACACCGTTTTGCAGCTTTTTTAGTGGCTAGTCAAACATTTGTGCTGGGGTTGATAATGTATAAAGGTTTGGTTACAGCCCTGCGTCCGTCTTGAGAGACTAACCTCATTTTTGTTAATTTTAATTTTATGATTAAACCTATGTATCCTGGTCATAATGTGGTCATGTAAAAGCGCTGTGTATTGCCTTTACATTTATATTGGATTTAATGTGGGTCAAAATTACTGTTTCTCAGCAATTATTTCAGCCTTCAGTGAAGAACTCCATTCCTCGTTCATAGTTAACCTGACTGAAGTGAACCTCTTTCCCAGCCAGGCCTTGCATGCCTGACTGAGTGTGTGAGTGTGTCTCCGTGTGTGTGGAGGGTGGAGGCAATCTACCTGTTGTCTTCGTTCTCGATGATCCTTTTGTACCTCTCCAGCTCGTTCTCAAGGGACGTCTCGTACATGGCCAGGTGGCGACATTCACTGGTGAACTTCTCGAGGGACCGTTCAGCTTCCTCGATCTCCTTCCGCAGAGACTCAATTTGCTCGTTGTACATCTGGATCTCGTCGTCATAAGTCTCCTGTGTGTTTTTGATGGTTTGCTCCAACACTGTAGTCTGAGAGAAGAGACAGAGGCAAGGATTAATTAAGAAATCATTATTTTAGATAAAATGACAAAGGCCCTTAAGGGGATTTAACGGTGCAATGCACATGCCATTAATAATAACACTAGTTCAGTATGTGTTGCTAATGAAAGTGAGAAGTGAAAAAAAATCATAAACAAGGACAAACATAAAAGCAGAATTTAATTTTGTCCAACGCAGGAGCTAACTCTTCAGCATTTCATGAAAAAATTGTACAAAGGAAAACTGTATTTTCAGAGAAATAAAAGAATAATTTATTGCTGTAAAATAATGCTATCCTATAAGGGCTTACAATAACCCTCCAAATAGATGAAAGATATATGGTGCATAAGATAAGCAGAGTGAAGAGCACCATTTGTGCAGATAGCAGAGGTATGTCTTTAGTCACAACCTGTAGGAAGTGAAGAAACACTCACTTTGGAAATTAATGCAAGCGCTAAATTTGATTGTGTGGTATTTTATTCCATTGAACTGAAGCAGTCCAGTTTTTCTCATTTCCTATGAGGAAGCACTGCCTTCACTAAAACTATAATTACCCTTCTGTCGTAAGGTGGTCATGGCTGTCATCTAGTGGTAGCATGTAACTATTAGCACAACATTATGGCTGCAGGGTGAAGGCCTATTTAATGCCTTGCTAATGCTCAGTAAGTAGTTATTATTCGTTAACTTATAAAACAAAGTGAAATGACAAAAGTAAAATGAAAATGCCCCTCGACAAATCATTCTAAAAGCATATGCAAACCTAGAATCATTTGTCACTTGAAACAGAAACACCAAGTGTGATTAATATATTTTTTTAGAAAAACTGATTGCTGATTTGTATGATGACTAAACAAAAAGTAAACAATTGTTTCAAGTATTTGTAATTGTATTTTTTCCTTTTCATTTTTTTTTGTATGTGTGTTAATAGTTATCAGGCTAATAGTTATCTTCTGAGCCGGTTTTGGATAGTGAGATAAATCACAGCCTATGGGTTTTTATAAAAAAATTTGAGCTGACACAATTAGTTGATTCATCTATTAGTCGATTAACAGAAAATTAATTGTTAATTTTAATAGTCACTTAAAGTTCCAGTGTGTAAGATCTGGCGGTATCTAGTGGTGAGGTGAGGAGAATGCAATCTACTGAAGCCTCTCCTGTGTGCCAAGCGTGTTGGAGAGATGTATATAAATTATATACGGCTCATTCTAAGGTAACGAAAACACAATGACTCTTATTATCAGGTGATTATACACAAAAGAAAACATAGTAATAAACATAATAATCCATTTCTGCCAATAGATCCCCCAATTTGTTACACACTGGTCCTTTAATCATTTAAGTCTTTGTTAAAGCAGACGGAATGAACAAAAAATTGTGTGAGCTCGGTGAAATTAAGAATAAGGTTCACTCTTTGGTTTACTGTCCCGTCTACGAGGACAGTAAAACTTTTTTTTTGCTCAATGACTGGGAAAAACTTGAGTTGTGCTTTGGGAAGGAAACCCATGAGGGTTGGGCACTTTGGGTGCACTGAAATAAAGAAATCAATCAATCAATCAACAGAGCCGGAGCTTGGACTGGTCTTAGTGGTGTCTGTCTTTCTTCTAATGGAAATACATTTGGTTCCTTTGAGAAATCTTCTTCAATGTGCCTGTCTGTAAATACTGGCTTGGTTGTTAAAAAAACAAACATGTGATGTATGTAATTAACGTGAAACCTCCTGTTGTCATGGTGACCGTGTGACCCACCTCAGTCTGTAGGCGGTGTTTCTGGGCCTGCAGCTGACAGAGGGCGCTCTTATATTCCTCCAGCTGACTCTGCAGCCCTGGCACTTTCCTCTGGGCCAGCAGCTTCTCCTGTTCCTTCACACATTGAGCACAAATCAATGAGAACATGCAGACAAGAGCAGTGGGTCTTTACAGCATGAAGCACCGCACACACACACAGACTCATACAGAGAATCACACAGCCGTGAGTCAAGTCTTTTTCTGAAGTCAAACTGTGTTAAAAGCTTCACTGATTGATTTTTTTTAATTTAGGGCAATATAACAATTGTGTTGCAAACAGCAGTGATGTGTCCACTAACTGTTTAATATAAAAATTAACAATGATAAATGTGAGGCAAGTGGCTGTCGTTAGAGCTTTACTCGTTACACCTGGTAGCATTTCAAATCATTTTAGATCATAGAGTTTATAATATTCAAACATTTATTGGCAGCAGGGTGTTCTTGTGTGAAGCATTATTACGTTTTGGACCAATTTAAAATAAAAAATCCAATAATGACTTCCTATTCTCATTTCCATTTTAGTTTGAGATGCATCATTACTGCTAATTTTATTCTAAATTGTGATGTCCAAATCTCCAAAGCATAGTAAGCCTGCTATATTGGCAAATAAATAATTGAACTAAATATGAAGTTTGTGAAATTGAATGTCATATTTGCAGTCAGTAGGCCTACGCTTCATAAACTTGATGATCATTAATGTAATTAGTTACACCTTTTGCTATCTATCCTTAAGAGCTGATGTATGAATTTGGGCTAAGTCGAGAAGGGGTGAAATTAAGATGACAATTTCATCAATGACTGAAATTTAAAGTCAATAAACATAGTTAGGTAACTCATCTTGATCGCGCCCTGGTGGCTGGCTGCACTATAGGTCATAAGTCCCACCCCCTCCATGTTAGTGGATGGGACATAGGCCAAACTAAAAAGTCATAGTACACGTCAAATACATTTTTCCCAAAGATTCTTTCTGTCATTCTAGGTAGTTCTTAACATGCTGATGTATGTTTTCGAGTGTTCATTTTTCTGATAAGTTTGGTTTTAATTAGTTATTTGATGCTATCAAAAGGGGGTGAGATGTCATGATTGACAGCTGTGATTGACAGCTGCTCTGCGTAGCCGGAGCCGGAGTCTAGGGAATTGTACGAGAAAGGAGATGTCACTTTAACCTTCCATAATCATCACCAGTCTGTGTAATAGAACATGTGTCCATTTGATCATAAATGTAGTTATAGAGATATTACGGTTAGTTGTTGTGTCTTTCTAGCCAAACAGCTACTGCGCTGCTAACGTAGCAGCTTGGTGGCTCACGCTAGCGAGCTGCGGCTGTACTCGGCTTGTGATTGGCTCGGGCGGATGTGGGGGCGGGACCTCGATACCGCAGCTCCTGCTCCCCGATCACTACTGCGATGCCTCTGGCTCCAAATTTTGTCAAAATCTCAATATGGCAGCTCCCGTATCTGACATATTTTTACTTCACTTTTGTACATTGGGAGGAAGTGGAGATGCGTCGTCCATCTATATACAGTCCATGGTTTGAACCCCTATAGATTCAGCTGGACTATTAAATAGTTCCATAACATTATCTCCTCCTTTGTCATATTGTCATTGGATTTCAGCTCAGCACAGCAGCCAGGAGGCGTGTCTCTTCGTCTCTGCCCACTGAGATTTAAACTCAACCAATTAAACAATTTCTGCATCCAGAGCAGCTCTGCCTCTGAGAAATGTTCGTATTCATAAAACTCCAATATGCTACACAAATGCCACTCACGGCTGGCACAGTTCCCCTCAAAAAATTTGCATGCACAGCCGTTCTCCCTGGCACTCGCTTCATTATGTGTCCTGACACTGCCGGCCTGTCCATGTGTCCACTGACTGTGGCTGTGCTTTTTCGCACATGCACGCCCACACGTACGCATGGTAAAACACAGACGAATGCAGAAGCACAGGCGACCAACTGGACTGGGGAGCCAGTAACCTCATCAACCTGAGACACGTAGCCAGGGCTGACACACACATGCAAACACCACCTTCTCACCCCAAGGGACTTCAGCGCACACACAGTGACAACATCAATGACCTCACCTCGGAGATGCCCGCTGACACATTGGGAGCAAGGGGAAGTGTCTGGTTGATCTGCTGTAAAATGTTTACATAGGTCTGGATCTCTGCAAGGTTCTGTGGATGAAGATAATATTAAAGGAAAACATTAAATATACAACTCAGCAAAAGGAAAAACATCCCTGTAAGAGCTACCATTTTGCAAAGTCGAACCACTTACTTGCTTGTTTACTTCGCTCTTGGGTGAGAGAATTAAAGTATCCAATAAAAAAAGGCTTTCACTTAGCTGAGACATATTTATAAATGTTGCTGGCGTTTTCTTCACAGCAAAGGGAGTTTCTTTTAAAATCCATTTGTACAGGCGTGATCTCAGACTCCCTAATAAAGAAGAGATATATTTCCTCTCTCCAGAGGGATACTTCAAAGCTCAGGACCAACAAGCCCGATATTCATGTGAGACGACTCCCTATTCTTTCCCACATAATATAGAGACAGTGGTGCCCTTTGATATGCTTTCTCAATATTGCAGAGTCACGGATTAATGCATCCTCAAAAGGAGTATTGGGTGGAAATAAAAAAAGGGGGGAAAAGCTCAGGGCAGAAAGACTGTGGAAAGTACGCCTGATGCATTATGTACAGTCTTTTGTCTCAGTATTTTGTGTTGCACCTTCAAGCTATTTCTACTGCACAGAGGGTAATATTTCAGTTTTTGTCTTTTCTGTCAGTACCTGTTAGGAGCAGTGTTACATTTTCTCTGTAATCCTTTCCTCGCAGAAGGTAAATTGTTGTTAAAAGCCCCAGGTACATCCTAACACTTTGTCATTGGAGGAGTAGCGGCCTGAGGGTCAGGAGTGTTCAAAAGCAACAGGCTGAAAGACACACGCTGTGGTCTAAAATACTTTTTTCTGAACTAATATTCTTTGATGTGAATTGGGTTTCATGACCGAGTGGGAGTTATCCAATAAATCCATACAAAATATATCACCTTGAGATCAAGGGTACTGTCGAAAACAACAATACAGGTACGATTTCAAAATGCGGTCGCCCTTTAAAAAGCAATACAGTATGTGTGCAATATGAACTGATGAAAAGGCATTATTGAAGCCATTTCTCTGTGAGTGGCTTTTACGGGTCCTGTTTCTGAACGCCATCGATAAGGACTACTATAATGTGAGCATCAGTGCAATTGTGTAATTTCTGTCCTGTGTGTATCTTCACTCTATAATCAAAACATATTGATATACTGTATATGCACTGATAAAGCCCACAGCAGTCTCCACTTGGCCACTGACAAACCAATTGATTTCTGCAGAGTGCAAAACTGTGGTACCTCAAGCCGCCACCTGAGTTCCGTTGCTCCTAAAGTAGTGTTGTTATGTTAAGAATTGCCTCTGAGCGAGGTGAACGTTGTTACCACGGTTTTGCACTTTGCAGCTCACGTTACTGCAGTCTTGCAAAGGGAGGAGGGAGAGGAGGGGTACTCAGTTGGTTGCAATCTGCAACCACACCACTAGATGCCGCCAAATCCCACACACTGTACCTTTAAGGAACTATTTCTACTAGGATTTCCTGAACAGTAGGAGGTTCTATTAAAAGACGTTTTTTCGGCTTCCCATCCAAAATCTGTATTGTATCGTAGGAGTTGTTTGAGACCACGGAGTTGCACAGTAAGTTAGTTTCATTTTCATGATTTACGATTAGAGCCACTGACCTTCTTGTGTCTATCTCTGGTGGAGTTGATGTCATCCTGCAGGAACTGGGATTGGATCTGGTACTCCAGGTTTCTCAGCAGAGAACTGTCAGCCTCCTGCAGCAGTGGACAAGAACAAACAACAATATGGGGACCCACAGGGAACAAACTGTGAAAGGTTCAGTGTGAAGTGCATTGAGTTCATCAAGAGCCAAAGAACACAGAAGTACATACTGCAGTCTTACACAACTCTTCAGTGTCAAAACTGGCCATCTAAAAATAAGTAAACTCTCAATCTCTGGTATGTTCAATCCAAATGAATTGTGTTAGATATTTTCTATTCAGCAATCATAAACCCTCTTTCACACTTAAAATGCAAATGAAATCTCTGTATCTTCCTCAATCACTATGTCTAAAATACAACAAAACCAATGTAGTAAAAATATCTCATTTGATTTACTCATTACTTTTTAAAAAAAGACCATCATTTTATGCTGTTTCACATGCACAGGTTGGAGAATTCTGATGCAGACTAATTAAAATACAATTCATTTGTTTGTATGAGTGTGTAAACAAACTTAACTGAATCCATACAGTACCTTGTTCAATTGTTCCAGTGTGCACCGAAGCTGTTCTTGATAATCACATTCATTTCTATATCTGGAATATAAAACAACTTTGGTTATGTTCTTATTGCATGTCTGTGTTGTGTGCTCGCAGTGAGACAGGACAGATTTCTTGAAGCACGACACCTCTGTGTTAGTAATGTGTCAGACCAACCAGCGTTGGTCAATATTCCTCTCAACTCAATCAATAATGTAGTGCTGCTTTGCTGCCTAAAGACAGATGATGACACCGTCTTTATAGGTCGTTGTAATTAAAGGGTTAGTTAATCTAAATTACAAAAACACTTACAAAACTCTCCACGACACCACATCAATATGACTGAAGTGAATGGAACTTCATTTGCGGCGCTCACAGCATTGAAATATAGTTACTCTGGATAATTCACAGACCTCATTGTGAACAGTTTTCACTGGAACTGTCTTTCAACCAAACAAATAGTCCCAATTAAAACTGCTGACAGTGTTTTCTGTGAACAGTCTCCTAAAAATGATGTTCCCAAACAACAAAACTGCATTGTCAATTACATTTGGAGGGAATTTTTTTTCCCCAGATTATGTTTGTTTTTGACATATCACAAATACGTTTCTAATCAAAGTCTGTGTAAGTCCGGAGCTGGTCAGAGTGGAGGGAAGGGTCAAACAAAACACGGGACTTTCACCCAGGAGACCGCTGTTCTTATCCTGTGTGAAACCAGGGCTGGCTCTAGCCCTTTTGGTGCCCTAGGTGAAAGATTTGGAGCCGACACCATAGGTGCTGGTGCCGCTCTAGGTTTAGGTTTAAGGTTCAACCCTCCCAGAAGTCTAATCCCAGCCCCCTAAACCGCAACACACATCAGACATCACAATGGTTTTAAGACAGAAATTACGATTTTTATTTTCATAGATAACTGTATTTATCATAGCATAAGTGTCAGTTTCACTACAATTTACACTTATATTAACAAAAAACTGTGGCCGGGCAGATGAAAAAGTGTGAGGAATAGAGTTACAGAGTTGAAAAGTGTACTTCTTTCTTTTTTTTTATTTATTTGTTAATTTGTTACCTCAATGCAGAAAATGTGGAAGGGCGACCACCAGCATTTAAATTGTTTTTTTTTATAGAGGCCGACTAGCGCCCACCAGAAAGTGGTGCCCATACGTTAACCACGTGTTTAAAACTGTGACCCTAATTTGGGAGAAAATAGTTCCCTCGAAATATAATTGAGAATGCAGTTTAGTTGTATGGGAACGTAATTTTTAGGAGATGGAGTCGCAGTGGATTACCCAGAGTAACATGGAGACTCTTTCTGGAAAGAAATGTTGCAGCATTTTTCTTTCAAAATACTGCTTGACATGAGCATTACAAATTAAATTCCATTTGCCTCCATTATATTTAATGGACTCATGGATATTAATGGAGAAAATGTGTTTTTTTTCAGTGATTTGGGTGAACTGACCCTTTAATTTGCCATTATTTCAATTCAACATTTATTCTGGGTCAATTGTTTCAAGATGATCAAACATGTTACCGTATTCAGAATGAATTGATTTTTATCAAGTTATATGATAACTATGAAACTGATACATTTGATTGCATCCATTCTGACATTGTTTATCTATTAATTTATAGTTTCCCTGCTGATGGCTGATAATCATCTTCTTTTTGAGAACCAGCACTTCTTTAGGATTAAGATTCTTAACACCTCTTCTTAACTCTGAGAACATTTCTATATATCTCTAATCACTCCATCCCTGAAGAGGGATGATCTCTTACTTGCTGGTGAATTCATCCATCATGCGGCAGGCATCCCTCAGCTCTCGCTCCAGCTTGGAGTGGTCAGAGGACAGCTCCCGGATGCGCTGCCTGTTGACGTCCGTCTGCTCCGTGAAGGCCTCCTCCAGCCCGCTGGCTTCTTCCATCCGCTGCAGCGTCTCCAGCTGCTTGCGGAACACGGCGTTGCGCTGCTCCAGGACGCGCGCCCGGTTGATGTATCGAGCGAAGCGGCTGTTGAGCTCCTGGAGGCTCTCCCAGCCCTGGATGGCTGAGATGCCCGCAGAGGATTCAGAGTCCGAAGGTTCCTCATCGAAGACATCTGAACGCTCAAACTTCTCCTTGCGCACCTCGTGCAGGTAGCTGGTCTTGTACATGGTGGCACGCTTCCCTCCCGTGGGTCGGTGGTATCCCCGGAGTGCTCGGTCCCCTTCGGCACCTTTATTGTGTGAAAACTCGGGTGCTCACCCTTGGTTGTCTCATGCTAGACTAAACGCAGCACAGCGCAGGCTGGTGGCGAAATAGCCCCCAAAGCCTCCCCCTGGCTGCGGCCGCGCACGCGGCCGAGCCTGGGGCCTTCCACGGTTTATTGTTGCCTTTTGTGGCAGAGATTAGAAAAGCCATGATGACAAAGCAGAAGCACGAAAACAAACAATTGGCAGGCCCGCGAAAGCACTGGGCTGTCACACGGCATTATTTCGGTTCTTAGTCAGCTGCTTTCTAGATCCCTGTTTGATATGGCAGATTGGATGGTGGCCCACCACGGGACAGAGGGGAAATTTCGTGCAGTGCAATTTGTGTGGACTGTGTAGAACTACTCTTGCCAGAAGTGGCCAAGTGTTGACACACTGATTATACACTGGAAACAAAAACAGTTTGTTTACTAGTGGCTACTAATTGTGTTGATCTCAAAAACATTACACAAGACACCTGGAATTACAGAAATGTATTCATATTTTGTGATAAGCAGACAGCAGGGCCATCATACCATATAGTGAATGTTTAATAGTCGTTGTGTTAGTTTTGTTTATGTTAGGGCTGTCAATCGATTAAAATATTTAATCCAAATTTCGCAAAATAATCACACATTTTGTATCTGTTCAAAATTGACCTTAAAGGGAAATTTTGTTAAAGTATTTAATACTCTTATCAACATGGGAGTGGGCAAATATGCTGCTTTATGCATATGTGTATATATTTATTATTGTAAATCAATTAACAACACAAAACAATAACAAATATTGTCCAGAAACCCTCACGGGTACTGCATTCAGTTTTAAAAAATATGCTCAAATCATAACATGGAAAACTCAAGCCCCAACAGGCAACAACAGCTGTCAGTGTGTCAGTGTGCTGACTTGAATTATCATAAAGTGGGCATGTCTGTAAAGAGGAGACTCGTGGGTACCCACAGAACCCATTTTCATTCACATAACTTGAGGTCAGAGGTCGAGGGACCCCTTTGAAAATGGCCATGCCAGTTTTTCCTAGCCAAACATTTAGCATAAGTTTAGTGTGTTATTTAGCCTCCTTCGTGAGAAGTTAGTATGACATAGTTGGTACCAATGGATTCGTTAGCTTTAGAACTGAGCCCGCTACAACCTAAAAATCGCAAGTTGCGTTAATGCGTTAAAGAAATTAGTGGCGTTTAAATGAATTTACGTTAATGTGTTATTATCGCGTTAACTTTGACAGTCCAAATCTATATCCAAAATAAAACCAAAAATAACACTAAAACTAGACTGGCACTCGGAGAGTGCAGACCTCCGCCAAGGTGCCTGACTTTAAAAACAGATCACAGCTCACAGCTGGTGGTACCGTGAGGTGGTCGGCTTATTATTAACACGGTGTGTTTCCGTGTAACGTATCGCCTGTCTGGTTATGTCTGTATAACGTTACACTACATTGTCTCTCATCCCGTCATCTACCGCTTTTTTCTTTCTCACCTCGGACGGCCGGCAGCTCCCGCACCTCGAAGTCTCATCACACATCCACACACATATCTCCCTGCTCTCAGAAGGAAGAAGGTGGGGTCACGCGTCATCAACGCGTCATCAGTCACACTGCGCATGTGTTATACCCTGTGGTCTTAATGCTCAGGCTGATCGGAATCCTTAAAAGAAATCCTCAATCCGGATCGCCACCAAAATGTGATGGATTGTTCATTGTGCCACACCCTACCCCTCCAAAAAATTTCATTCAAATCCATCACAAACTTTTGGAGTAATCCTGCTAACAGACAGACAAACAAACAAACAAACAAACAAACCAACGCCGATGAAAACTTAACCTCCATCAAAGCCCTTGGCCTTGGCGGAGGTAATAAGATCCTTGGCCTTGGCGGTGGTAAAGAGTTTCAAAAAACAACAAATTGAACTGAGCAACTAAGGGTGTAGCCATGATCTAAATTTGTAATAAAAGTCTCAATTTTCTACACATTATGTTGTTTGTCTTAATAGAAACAATCAAAGAAAAGAGCCCATTTTCAAATGCATGCATATGTATGCGGCAATGTTTGTGTTTTGCTGGGAAGATGGCTCTGGAGCTGTAATATCTCAGCACTTTAGATTTTTAATAACAAGAAAAAGAGCCAAGTTGTTCTCCTCAATGTGCTTTTAGCTGACATCTCTATATTTCTTTATTTCCCTTTTGTATTTCCGTTCTTTCTCTATGCACTTATAATAACATTTAGTGGAGATGAGAGTAGGAGAGCTTCTGCTCTGGCTCGCTCTCTGCAGGCTGTGGGACAAGGTCAGTCGAAATGTCCCTCTAGACAGATCCAGCAAGCTGTAAAATGGCTGAATGAAACACATGTCAAATGGCTTTACATCAGCATTTCAGCATATTCTGGCCCCAGCAAAGTCCACGGCTCAAGGGCAGACTGGGATAGCTAAGCTGCAGTATGGAAAATAAGCTACTAAACAACAACTTCATGGACGTAATGGAGATAATAATGCTATACGTTCTCATTCAAACCCTACAGGTATGCTTTTCTTTCACATTCACAGTTATTTGATCGAATAAATATAACCAGAGATGATGTGATGACCTTTAGGGATAGTAGTCTAACACCTTTTGTTCAGCATCAGTAACTCAGTGGTTGTTCATGCTGGATCTCTCAAACTTTGATACACGGTACCCATATTTGTCTACTGCAAATAAAACTCACTTGGACGTCTACTTCACAATCACACATTATGTGAGTTAATACCAAATGCAAAGAGTTCCATTGGTACAACCTACCTCACTACTGGGTTTTAACACTTACTAGGGATAGATGTATAACAATAAGAGGTAATTTGTTGAAATAAGATCCACGCTACCCAATTTATGCAAGAACTCTACTGAACAATAAAGAATACACTGTTTTGAATTAAGTAAACAATTTAAAGTGAAACACTTATTTCTTATAAATTGTATAACTTTAAATCATGTCACATAGCCCAACGGCTTCAATCGCTGTCACAGTGGTGGCAAATGTAGATGACTCTACCTGGTTGCATGGTTGCAGGCTTTATGGGCCCAGAACTGACTTTTAATGAACTGTTACAACTATCCCCACTCCTAGCAGCTATTACATAGCTACCTGTTTTAGCATGTGGGTTTGAAATTATCATGAATGCAAAGCATCGAATTAAACTAGAGAAACTGCTACTTAAGGTTATGTAAGTCAAACTCTGTATCTACAATACAATGAATGCTAGGGGGGAAATAATCTTGATAAAAACAAAATGTACTTTCTTACCTGAAAATCAATTTTTAGATCTTAAAATCCATAATGTTGCTCACATAGACATGCCGCTTCTCCTGGTAGCTCAAAAAGCAAATGGGAGTGTACGATATTGATGACATCACTGCAGCTCTTTTCTGATTGGTCAAATTGACAAGTGTTAAAACTAACCCAGTGTTATAGCACTCCCTGGTCTCCCCTACTCCTACTCCTACCTACTGTACTTCAGTATACAAAAAAATAACTTGATAACTGAGCCAATATAGTTTGTCAAGTACAATCGACAGACATAAAAAGTAGGAAATTTGTTGTTTAAAATCATCCTCTTACCCATTTCCTTCCAAAGCTATGATTTCTGTGAATATGTGTGGTATATCACTCATATTCTACACACATATTCTACTTGAAAAGACAGGGGAAAAAAAGCTGAATTTAAAATTGCATTCACACCGTCTTTCTGTTGTTTAGCATTCAGCACTTTTCCCACAGTACCAAGACCGATCTCTCTGAGGACGCCCAGCTCCGTGCTTGTGTGCATCTCCAGGTCTATGCAGGGATCAGTCACTAACGAACTACCTGCATCATTTCAGTATTAAATCAATCTGTTCTCACATGCCATGGAATGACTTCTAAAGCCTTCAGAGTGTCCATGTGACGTTTCCACGACGTGCAGTGATTTCAAACAATGAGCACACTGAGATATTGTTCATCTATAGAATGTACAATTTGCAAGTTATTGTGTACTGCATGACATACACTGGTATGGCGCCTTTCTACTCTTCCCACTACTCAAGGTGCTTTACACTACATGCCAACATTTAACCCATTCACACACACAGTCATACACTGATGGCAGAGGCTGCCATACAAGCTGCCACCTGCCCATCTGGATCTAATCTACTGCCCAAGGACTCTACGACATGCAGCCTGGAGGAGCCGGGGATCGAACCGCCGATCTTCTGATAAGTGGCCCGCACGCTCTACTTCCTGAGCCACTACCCTGACATTTCAGTGTGAAATTGGTTTGACATCCATTTACACATTGCAAACTGTGGCAGGAGGAAATGTGCAGTGACATTTAAGGTCACATCTGAAGTGCAGCCAGTTAGAGGAGTTGATTTGGAAGTGATTCCCAAACGTGTATTTTGTCTGTGATTGGATTAGAAAGAAGGACTCCCGCAAGCATATTAATCCACTCCTGTGTCCGACAGAAGCAAGTAAACCCAGCCGGATGTTGGGTAAATTACTGCCCCACAAATCCATTTACAAATAGAGACGGAATGAACCAGCAAATGATAAAGAAATACAGGGGGAGACCATTAAATGCCCATCCCTTGATATTATTAAGTGTCATAGGGAAAATGACTAAGAAGTTGAATTGTCAGACGAGGTTTGGAGGTCCGTTCTTGAACGAGTCCATACTTCCTGTATTTGGTCCCGACACAGGCTCTACAGTTTAAGGACATGTCTTTATCCAAACAACAGGCTAACTCAGTAGCCTTTGCTTCTCCAGCAGCTAGACGTCTAATTGGATTCATTTGGATAGATGTTATTATTTTTATTTATTTTTTGTATTGTCTATAATTGACTTTTTTTAATCTTGTTTACTTCTATTAAAGCTGCAGTGGGTAGAATTGGAGCAAATATGATTAAAAAAAGTTATTTTTATAAAACGGTCACTATGTCCTGACAGTAGTGTATGAGACAGGTATTCTAAAAAAAAATAAAAATCATGTGCCTCTGCATCCTCCGGTCTCCTCCGGTGCTCCTAATGGCATTTCACAAGTTGGAGGAAAACAATCAATCACAGTCGAGCTGGAGCCTGCCATCTCTGTGCAGCTGTCAGTCACTCGCGAACTCCAATCAAATGGTCAAACTAGACAGCGCTGATCAAATATGAATTAATATTCTGTTTGTTTGTGACCCGGTAGCCATTTTGAGATCAGTTGAGGAAATACCAAGCACCGCCCACCAGCTGGAATAATCTTTTTCATTTTACAGCTAAACAGTACACTACAAGATGTTTCTGAAAACATTTTACGCAATAAATAGGCATTGCAGTAACAGAATATTGATTCATAGTTGATCAGTGCTGCCTAGTTTGATCAGAGTTTGCCAGTGATTGACAGCTGCCTCCGTTGAATGAACAGCCAATAGGAACGCTCTCTCTCTGAAATGACCTGTGATTGGCCAAAGTCTCCTGTCAAAGGCTAGAGTTTTTAAAGCCTGAAAACAGAGCCAAGAGGAGGTGCAGAAGTCTAGTTTTCTCTCAGAACACTTGAATTACAATATGCTGAAACGCTATAACGGATTTCTTGCCGAATAACGCCAAAAATATTCTGCCTCCTGCAGGTTTAAGACCTCTAAGATTATCATGATTTGTAATTCTCTCTGAAAAAGGTACACTTTTTTATTTTTCTTTCCATCTGTTGTCTGAAATAGAACTGCTGCTGTAATGTTTTTGTGCACATTCTTGTGTTATATGTTATATTGAAAATCTATAAATAAAGTGAAAACAAAAATAATTGGGGGGGTGTGGGGTGTGGGGGGGGGGTGAACCCCAGTTTGAATGGTTAGTATGACTGTGTCTGCGAATACTGGCAGAGAGTTTTTGGAAGAATACTCAGTGTTCCCAGCAGAATTGATATTTTGCCAAACAGACTGCCTCTGTTCAGATTTAAACCCCATGTATCTGTATAGATTCGGTTTTACTGCTGCTTATCCCTCATAACACTGTCGCCAATAAACTACGTAGCGTTCCGTCCAACCTCAAGCAGGGGCAATACATTAAAGGTATTGTACATATTCTTCATGGCTGAGGAGAGAACGCCAGGATCCCACTCCCGCCATTTTCCATCTATATTCATTGGTTACGAGTGGCAATAAATCTGAGGCCCGGTTAAGATTAGAGAGCTGTCCAGAGTTGGAAATGAGAGCCTAGTGTTTATCCTGCTGGTCAGGCCTCCTCGGCTGCAGTGACAGACACAAGCAAGGCCGAGCAAGTAGCCCCTAATATTTAGAGGCTAATAAAAAAACAATAGGAACATGCAAAGGCAGTTCTCTCATCTCTTATGTGCCGAGTGTAGGATATGTTCAAGCTCCAGAAAGGAAAATAAGAGTTTTTATCTTCCTGTGTCCATTGTATGTGACAGAAGGAGTTGTCTGCTGGTTCACTCGTGTCTCTTGATCTCCGTTATTATGTTTAAACTGCACTATCTGCGCTGCGCTCAATGAGACAGGACACAAAAAGCCATCTCGCCACCGCTGACAGATGATTGTCAGAGGCGATACAGAGCCCAGCCGTGCTAGCTTTCCATCACAATAAGGAATTGATCCTGTGAAGTCATCAGTACGGCTGTCTGTGCCTGTTCATCTGCTGTTCAGGATGGTTAACCACAGAGATAAGGCGCTGACAGCCTTCTACAGCTCTGTCTATACGTTGAACCCCCCAACCGGAAAGAGGGGCGGGAAAAGTCTCATAGATTCGAGAAATACTGCAGTTTATCATCAACCCAGTCGATCTAATGAATCTAAAGGCTTATTAAAAAGAAAGAATGGATTCTTTTCTCACAGCATAATGAGTTTAAAAATTGTTTATTATGAGCAAAGATATTCCATATTGATTACTTGTGACAGCCATCACCGCTGTGAATATCAAGGAGAACAACCACACTTAACACTTAACACTTACATGACACTATTAAATATGTACATTTTTATATGTGCATTACATGAGAACTAAACACATTAAAATTGAAAGGAAAACTCACCCCCAGGGGCTCGTACACTGTCAATCATTTTAGATATTCAGCCAACATTAGAACATTAAAGGTGCAAAACTATAATATTATTTTGTTGAGGATAAGTTCATTTATTTTAATTAGTCATATTTTGTTGAATTAAAAATTGCAGTTGGTTAGTTTGTTAATCCTTTATTTAAATAACACTTTACTCAATAGGCATTAGTTCCACATTAAAGAGAACAGCAACAAGTGGTGTTCAAAATGCTTGAGTAGGCCTATAGGTTTTAAAGGCTTCCAAAGGAATGAGTGATTTCGGTGCCTGTTCCTGCTAACTACGATGCTACATCAGAATGAATGTGGAATATGTAAACAATCATGCTCTTGTATGCTTTCCTGTAGAATTTGCATTCAAGTTTATTCCCCTTCCATTTATTTCTAAGGACCTACTGAGAATGGCGCTTCGCAGAGATCGGCATTCGTAAGGGCCAAAAAAAAAAAGAGAGGGGTCATAATTTGGACATTTTCAACTTTATGCAAATGAGGGCGACATTCGCCTGGCAGCTAAACTGACAAGAAAAGTCTTTGGTGAGCCAGTGATTTTAGTCGTTTCCTGCTGTAGATACGTGTCTGTGTGGACCCCTCTTTATGTCCTGCCAGGATTACAGATACAAACAGAATTGAACACAACACAAGAGCTAAAAGCAGAGTGGTTATTACCTCCGCCAAGGAGCATAAAGTGGGTGCTGCAGCACCCTCTGCTTTTTCTGAAGCCCTATTGTTTCACTGCAATGGAAATTTGGTTTTGTCTTTCTTTTTTCTTTCTTTTTTTTATATATATATATATATATATATATAAATATATTAAAATGTTTTTTTAATACTGGGCTATTTTGTGTTTAGAGCAGAGAGGGTGGAGATTTTATTTTGATGTCTCCATATTTTCAGTTAACGCAACAATGCGTTACTGCAAATTCATTTTAACACCACTAATTTCTTTAACACGATTAACACAATTGATCTTTCAGAGGTTGTAGCGGGCTTACTTTTACAGCTAGAGTAAAGATACTAGAAAGTAGAATCTAGGAAACCTAAGGAATCCATTGGTACCATGTCATACTAGCTTGTCACAAAGGAGGCTAAATAACGCTCCAAACATGCGCTAAATTTTGGCGAAGGAAAAACTTTCCTGGCTATTTTCAAAGGGGTTCCTTGACCTCTGACCTCAAGATATGTGAATGAATATGGGTTCTATGGGTACCCACGAGTCTCCACTTTACAGACATGCCCACTTTATGATAATCACATGCAGTTTGGGGCAAGTCATAGTCAAGTCAGCACACTGACACACTGACAGCTGTTGTTGCCTGTTGGGCTGCAGTTTGCCATGTTATGATTTGAGCATATTTTTATGCTAAATGCAGTACCTGTGAGGGTTTCTGGACAATATTTTAATCAATTGACATCCCTAGTATAAACCAATCACTCTTGCCTTTGCCGATTGCGATGACGCACCCACAGAGGGACATCATTTCTGTTATGAATGATGCATGTAGCAATAAATAAAGTAGCTGAAAAAGTTTGTAACTCTGTATAATTCTCAGTTTACCAGTGAAGTTTATGAACTATACTGCAGAGTAGGAGTCCTTGTTAATAGTGACAAACAGAGTGACAGCTGTCTCATAACTCCCCGGGCTGAATGCACATCGAAAGATCCACTCTTGTCTCCTACATTATTATAAACCATAACAACCTGGTTATGTGTGACATCACCCATACACTGCCTCACTCCCTCCTCCTCTCCTCGCAGTTCTCATGCATCAGCTCCGTGTTGTTAACTGTGTAGTTGCTGTGGCTGCTTCGACATACAGCATGTTGGTGTCTGTTGTAGTGTAAAATTATGTTGATAACTATTAAATATAAATGGTCCTGGCCATTTAAATTAGTATAAAAAACATGTTGCGCAGCATTAAGAATGACGTCATTATAGAATGACCATATCTCAGCACCCCCAGCTCTGACTGGCTTCCAGCATCCCGGCCAAGGAGGCTATGGTTTTGGTTCGGTTTGGTTTGTTTGTTTGTTTGCTTGTCAGCAGCACTATAGAAAAATCACTCACAGAGCTGATACAGGCATTATTTTTCACTTATGGAAACGGCCTTCACGGATGTCTGTGCTCTCCGAGTGCCCTTCTAGTTGTACTTACATCCACCAGGTGACCATATAAATGCTAATGTTGCTCCATATCTGCTGGAAGTGTAAGTATAGGCAACTGTGTGCTGAAAGTGCCCCATATCAATTTAAAAGGTGACAATGTGTCAGTGTTGTGTTACAGCTTGTTTACGCAGCCCCCAAGTGGCCAAAACAATCAGTCAGTTATTGCAGGTTTAATGTATTGTTTAAAGGGTACTTTTTCAACCTGGACCCTATTTTCACATGTAACCCATGTCTGGAATTGGTCCAGTAATGAAGGAGAGCGCTGTACACGGCAGCTGCTCATTGGCTGCGATATGGTGCTATTGGGGCAAGGTGGCACCGTCATTCACGTTCACTAATAGTGCTCGTTTTCGCCATGACAGGCTCTGATTATTATTATAAATGCCTGACATTGTGGAAAGAGTCTCATTCTGACATCTAGCGAGGGGATGTGTTACCAGAAGACGAGTGCCAGCCGGGCAGAGTTTGTTTTGTTGGAGTACAGAAAGCGTAGTTTAGTGTTACCTAAAAGATTTTCAATGTCACGGCTGAATATTTAGATAATTTCGTGGATGACGTCTTTGAATTCCCGTATTCATTTGAGAAAGTATTGATATTCAGACTTCTCCTTAAGCGGGACTTGGACACAATCATAAACAGAGCAAATCAAGCAAAAGGTAAGAAAAATGTTTTATTTCTCTGTAGAATCCTTTCCATAATTTTGTCAGACACTTATAATAACAATCTGAGCCTGTCAGTCGCAAAAGCAAGCATTACATTGACGCTGCTCACTTGCCCTCGCAGCTCGTTTTTGCGGGTTATCCCTCAATACTGGACCAATTTCAAAAGTTGTTGTCCCCACTAGTCACTTAGACACAAAAACATGGGAAAGTAGGGTCCAAGTTGAAAAATACTAAAGTTACCCTTTAAGTAACTGTTTAAAACCAGTTTTTCCAAGCTCAGATTGAACATGCAGTACAATTAAATAATGTGAGAAGAGAATGTATCACCTGTAAGAGGCATATGATATCATCATAGAGTGACTGCATGTGAATGTCATGTGTTATTTTTTAGAAATCTCTGCTTCCTCCATCAGTCAGTCTTGTGATGTGTAGACTATTGTAGTCTATTTATGGACATCCATTTAGCTGGTGAACTTTCAACTGTTTCAGCCCTCGTGAACCTGCTTCTCTCACACCTCCGGAAAGACTATGTGCTTTCTCCACCTCACTTCATCCTCAGATTCCTCTCTTGAGGCAGAAGAGAAACACACACACACACACACACACACACGCACCAACCCACGCACACACACCCTCCTCCTTTCTTCGAAGCTCGGGAGGAGAGCTGAGCAGAGCAGCAGCAGAATCAATGTGCATGGAGGCTGATGGAGCGACTTTCTGTCCGCACTAGTGGGATTGTCCAATAATAGAGCACTATGACACAGAGCGGGCAGTCACATTATTTTTAATTATTCAGCTGAGAAAAGTCGTAGGACCTTCTGCAACGCTTGCTGGTAAGTGTCTTTTCAGATTTTTTTTTAATTCACTGGGTTTTATCCCCAGAGATTCATATTTCTTATAATAAAGAAAGAGAAAGCGTCTCTCTCTCATCTGTATCTTGAGTGTGTATGTTTTTTTTTTTCACTCTGTTGATTTAAATTCAAAGACTGTGATCTCCCTCCAGGATGTGATGATCTCGAACAGCTTTATACTCCACACTGAGACCCCCTGCAGCTTATAGAGACAAGTTTGATTTATAAACTACCTCATCAAAGTCCTCATTTAAAGTACATTTCCCTTCTAGTTCTGCAGATATTGACATGTTTTTTATAATATTTTTTTCATGGTTTTGCATTAAGCAATAACTTAATTTATTTATTTTAGCTATTTGAAATCATGGGTCAAGTCTTTTGCCAACATCATCATCATCATTTCTCTCTATGTCTCTCTTAAATTATAGGAGTGTGCACTTACCTGCCTTGTGCTACTCTATCACTACAAATCTGGTTAAATGTATTATTATTATTTATGTATATATGTTCTTCTAATTGCTTTTATATTAAATTTTTGCTTTACCTCATACTCTATGCTTGCAGGGGGATTTAAGTGACCACTTTTGCAGTAAATCAAACGCCCCGTCGTCACGCTCTGTGATGTTGGCTTGCTGTAAAGTGACAAGGTCCTAATAAATTAAGGTCTTCGCTAGATAATGACCTCACAGTCTAACATCTTTTGTCAGAAAATATCAGCGAAACACATCCCACATGCCAGCATGATAACGCCCAAAGCGCTGAGATCATGTAATTTGTTTTGATCGTGTCTTGTCTCCATGACTCCTGACCCTGCATGAGTAGTGCATAAGAAACCTTGTGTTCCAGGTGAAGATGAGCTGCTGTTTCCGAAGAAGAAGTTTCAGCCCGTTCAAATTTCCATCTACACACAAACAACTTATATACTAATTCTGGTTGCTCAAATACATAAAGTCTTTCCAGACCAAAATAAGAGTGTGTGCTAAGACATGGGGGACTCCAACATCAGCCACATGGTAGCAGCTTATACAGAGTCGCAGGAGGGACTCCCAGCAGGCAAGTTGGATCATTACATGGACAGCTATGATATGGACTATGGCATCCCTCCTGATGAGATCCCAGACACCACGCAGGGCCAAGCCTTCTTTGTTGCCACCATTGTTATCGGTGTGGTGCTCGTCTGCATCATGCTCGTCTGTGGGATTGGAAACTTCATATTCATTGCCACGCTGATGCGCTACAAAAAGCTCCGCAACCTCACCAACCTGCTCATTGCCAACCTGGCCATCTCAGACTTCATCGTGGCGGTGGTGTGCTGCCCGTTTCTGGTGGACTACTATGTGGTGAAGCAGCTTTCCTGGGATCACGGATTACTGCTGTGCGCCTCTGTCAACTACCTCCGGACAGTGTCGCTCTACGTGTCCACAAACGCATTGCTCGCCATCGCCGTTGACAGGTGAGTGTGTTATCTCTTTCATATTCCTGTGGGTTTATGCGTAGCCTACAATCCAATAAGCCACTGCTTCTTACAAAAACCTCCCAGCATTGTCTACAGGGATTTTAATCAAAACAGCTTTCATATCTTTATCTGGCAATATTCTCTCCTCTCCTCAAAGAGCGTCACAAAAAAACTTATAAAAATCAGGTCTTTGGTCATCTTTGTTGATGTAACATTCCAGTCGTTCATTGTCTCGCCGTAACCCAGAGATTCTGAGACATCTGGAGACACTGATGCCTTTTTCCTGATATTTATTGGCAGATACAGATATTTAGATTAAAGGCAACAGATGTAACCTGTCTTGTCACAAAAAAATGGCAGTATTGTGAAATAAGTATTTTAAACATTTTATCTTTAAAGCTGCAATCGGTAACTTTTATAAAAAATGATAAATTCATAAAACTGGCACTACAGTATATCCTGACAGTAGTGCATGAGACCGATAATCTGTGAAAAAAATTATAAAATATGAATCAATATTCTGTTACTGTAATGCCAATTTCTCGCCTCAAATGTTTTCAGAAACATCTTGTAGTGTACTGTTTAGCTGCAAAATGAGAAAGTGTGCACGGGCCAGTGGGTGGGACTTGGTTTTAGCTTGACTGTTTTCAACATGGCAGTTGGGTCACAAACTTTTTTTTTTTTTTTTTATCATATTTGCTCAAAGTTCCCAACTTCAGCTTTAATGGCGTCAATCAAGCCACAATTAACCACAAACCACATTTGAATTTAGCTGAACTACTACCAAGCTGTTGCTAAACATACTAAAAGTTTAATCGCAGTGGTTCTAATCCTCATTAGTACGTATCTATTTGTTATATTCATACTGAGGAAAATATGTTTACTTTTATCAATGATGCAGTCCTTTTCATGGCACAAACTGGCACTATACTGCAACTGAGATTTGTCTTGATATATAACTTATCCAAATAAATGATTTGTGTTTGTGCCCAGGGCTTCAAAGGCTGTGTAAAAACATGCTTTGATTTAATTTTGATTTCTTATTAGCCTGAACACAGTTCCCTTGCTACTCTGTTCAGTATGCAACAGGTAGCTATCCTCTCATGATGAATCTACAGCTACATTATCTATTTATTCTCCCTCTGGCACAGGCTGGACATCAAACATGTGTCAAACAGCGATGGGTTGAGCAGCAGTATTCAATAAGACATACAGTATAGGACAAATACAGGAGGTTTTCAGATTACAAAACAACCCATAGACTTCAATTGGTAGGACACAATACTTTAAAGCCTTTGAACACCCACACAGGTGATTTCAGTTAACCTGGCTGATTAGAGCTCTTCTCAGGACTGTGTGTGCATGTATAGACTAATTGAGTGACACCTTCCTGAGTCTCCTGTTAGCTTTGTTGAACCAGTTAGGGGCGGGACAAATTACAACTTTATCATTCTTATTGGTAGATGGAGATTTGTGACTTCATCAATTCCCATCCAATCTCTGGCCTTCATCTTCAACCTGAGCAGAGGTCTAATCAGCCAGAATAACTAAACACCTGTGTGGGTGTTCAGAGGCTTGAATATAAGTTTAAGTTAAACTTAAATGTACTATTGATAACATTTCTATCTAGACAATTTTTTTTGAAAAAATGACATGATTGAGTTAATTATTTTGAAATTGACAGGTCCAAAATTAATATTTTGTTTATCTCTGTGGAAGATATTGTTTGATTCCCACTTCTAACAAGGCTAACGATATCAATGCGATGGAACGGGGGTGGAAGAGTGCGACACCTAGTGGCTAAATGTTATTAATGTTATCACTTGCACCTTTAAAGTATTTGGTAAAGGTTGTGGAAAGATCCCCTTCATGGTTAAATGAAAATAACTGTTGATAAGAGAAGGGATGGGAACCTATGGATGTATAAAGAGAACAGGATACAGCGTTGGAGGCGGGCTCACGTTTATTCCTATGAAAGTTGCTCAGTGGCGCATGAAGCCAAAATGGCTCGACTGCCGAGTGATAAAGTACCCGGATCATCCAGCAATCATCCGCATCCATTGGCCCCACAGAGCAGGCGCACTAGTGTTTCCTTTAACCCCGCCTCCCAGCCCTCGGTCCAGACACCGCCCGGGGCTCATTCACATGAACGGAGGAAGGGAAATAACTCTGGATTCGGCTGTTAGTGCATTTTGCAACTTTTAGGACCTAATGATTGAGTAATATAATGGCATTAAGAGCTATTCAAGTGTTCGTACTGGGAAGTTGATTTACCTCAAAAAGAATTATCTGCTGATTTACAGATGTCTCTTTCCCAATGTAAGTCTATGGGAAAAAGTATTTTTAGGCCCAATGGCATCACTTGACCAACACAGAAGTAGTAGTACCACCGTTTGGCCACTACGGAAATTTGCATCAAAGCCCGGTGCACTTCCTGGGGGCTTGTGGGAACCCAGATGCATTAGTGAGTATATCGGCAAATTTTAAAACTGAATATATCTGCTAAATGTTATCATCATGCTTAGAAGTATACTTTAAACAGAGGGGATATTTTTGCAAAGGTAAGTAAAAAAAGACAAGAAAACAAGGAGCAAAAAGCCTAAAAAAGGTCATGTAGCGGGGAGAAACATTTTGTGACTATTTTTTTATTGTATTAAAGTAATTTAGTAATTTAACATGTTCAGATAATTAGAGGGTGGAAGTAGCAGCACACATGTTGAATAGGCCTTTCGTGACCGTAGAAAAAGCACAGGTGTAAATGATCAAATTAATTATGGCTGGATTTCATAGCTGCTCCCGTTCAGTGTCCTGGTATTGTGCATGCTGACTCACTGTACTGTCACAGCTTAATAGGACACTCGAATATGTCGACCACCGTTTATGTGATTAGTAACACCTGTGTTTTTCCTTCTCTAACGAGTCCAAATATCTGCTGTGTGCCTACATTCACATAAACTGAAAAAGCCTTTATGAAGCTCCATAAACGATGCTAAAGACCGTGATTGCTTTGGGGGAGGCACAGATCATTAGCGCTACATGTTACCCATATAACATAGTCTATAGTCACACTTCATCCCTCTGATTGATTAAACTGACTGGTTCATTGCCTGCACCTGTGTCCTGGATATTAAAGGCCCTGAATCCAAGGTTCTGTAAGCATTGATGAAATGTTTAGTGACACAAGGGGTTGCTATTGATTTTTGCCTACCTTGTGGCATACTTGAGCACTTTTGCACAATGAAATAACACTCTGACTGTTTATTTTTGTGTGTAAAAAGTTCAATTTTCTAACTTTTACAAAAGGAAACACTGCAGGTACCCAGAATGCAACCTCCACCACCTCCACTCCCTTACTTTTCTCTGAAATACATGGCAGTCACATTACTACACTGCTTATAGTGCACACATACATGTAGGTAGACACCTACCTGTATGCATGAGTGCACATAACATCCACAGATTCACAAAGAAGCACGTTTGAAATTTAAGAAGCCTTGTGAGGGGATTTAAATGTAACAAAACACAAAAGCTGGATAACGAGTGTTTAGTGTGCCAAAGTGATTATTATAAAGTATTGTTTGGTCAATAATCCTCCTGACAGCTTACTTGTGTTAACCATAAAAAACAGCCTGTTACGGAGAATCCACAGGCCTGCTGCCAAGATAATGGCTGATAATTTACTTCTTTGTGGGTGGTGCTCTGTATTTGAACATGGCACACAGGCTGCATATTTAAATCTCAAGTGTATTCGGATGTAGCGTAAATGGTAATGCTGCCGCAGAGGAATTAATTGAATAAGTCAACGGTGTTGGAAATTAAATAGGAAATTACTTCAAAAATATATATATAATACAATCATTTGATTAAGTTGGTAATTAAGACAAAATAATTAAATTGAACTATTAACTGACACATTTAAAAAGCATGTATTGCTTTTTCAATAAATTAACCTCTGATCTAGCTACTAGTTGTTACCAGCCCGTTCTCATTACCAGGACATCAAATACTGACGCTTTGTCACGGCCTTCTGCGTTCGATACCTCTGCACAAGGCACCCTTCCGCCATGGCAGGCGGGAGGGGAGGTGGATGGGTCCAACAAACACAAAGCTTTCACCCAGGAGGCCGCTGTCCATGTCATGTGCGTTACATTTCACTTTCACTTTACAATCAGCTTTTCATTCATGTCCTGTGTTTACAACGTCATGTCACATTTTCATTGTAAAAATTTAGTAATTTTAAGCCCAACCATGTTGTTTTTTTCCAAAACCTGGTTTGTTTCCTATCCTAATCAAGTGTTTTTGTTTAAAGATCCAGTGTGTAGAATCTGGCGGTATCTAGCGATGAGGTGAGGAGATTGCAAACAACTGTGTCAAGCATGTTGGAGAGCTACGGTGGCAGACGTGAAAATGCGAATGGCCCTCTATAGAACCATTTGGAGCAGAACCAGTGCGCAGAGTCTGTATTTACGTGGGAAGTGAGTGATGAAGCAAGAGCGAGAGAGCGGTGGTGACGGGAGCGAGTAACGTTATCAACTCCGGCCCAAGCAGAAAAAGCTAACGGAGTTTGGTTTGTCCATTCTGGCAACATGGCGGACTCCATGAACAGGGGACCCGCTCCCTATGTAGATATAAACAGCTCATTCTAAGCTAACGGAAACACAACACTTCTTATTATCAGGTGATTATACACTAAAGAAAACAGACCTATTAATATTATATTCCATTTATGCCAATAGATCCCCCTTATTGTGACACACTGGTCATTTAATTTACAACATTAAGCACGTGTTTACTGCGACAGAAAAAGTGACGCCGACAGGTCTGACAAAGCGTCAGTACTGTATGTGACGAGGTGGGATGAGAACATGCTGTTGTTACTTGACACTTAAGTCACTAAAGATCGCCCATCACTACAGTATATCAATGGGAATCTAATTAAGAGCATGGTGAGGGTAGACCCAGAACACGCTGGAGAGAATATACAGTATATCTCGTCTGGCCTGGGAACACCTTGGGGTCCCCCAGGAAGAACTGGAAAACGTTGCTGAGGAGAAGGACGTCTGGAATATCCTGCTAAGCCTGCTGCCCTCCGCGGCCCTGGATAAGAAATGGATGGATGGAGGCTTTGTTTGGCTGTATGAATTATGTATGATATAGGAGTATCCACATTGAAATGGCTGACGCATTAATGTTAAAACTGGATATTTGTCTTTACAAACATGCCGTGGTTAGTTCATGCATTTGGCTCCTGTTTTACATATGGATAAGAGATTGTCTCTATAGAAAAAAGCCTCCATACATTTTGACCCCATAAGCATAACCTTTTACCAGTATGAAAAATTCAGTTCACTGAACAATGGAGTGCTGTGTATTAAACGTCAATCTTCCATGAGTGACTGAGAGCCATTTGCTGAATCTATAGACTTCACACAGCACTCAGACTGCTAAAAAGGGTGGTTTGATTGCACTGAATTACGTGTGTTTTCCCTGTCTCTTCAGTAGACCTTTTCAAACTTGACAACTCAAACTTTCCGAATGTGCTCCTTTGTATTTCCTGTTGCAGTGTTTGTTAATGCAGTTGCTTAAAGGAAGTAAAGCTGTTGTCCTAGCAACTGGGTGGCAATGAAAAGGTCTATATGTCTGTGTTCTTCCAGGTACATGGCTATAGTCCATCCTTTGAGGCCTCGCATGAAGTACCAAACCGCCTACTTCCTGATAACAGGAGTCTGGATTGTTCCCATCCTGATATCCATCCCCTCTGCCTACTTTGCCTCTGAGATCATATACCCTCACAGCGGCACCACCCCGACCACTCACAAAGTCTTCTGCGCCCAGATCTGGCCTGTGGACCAGCAGGCCTACTACCGCTCCTACTTCCTGTTCGTTTTCGCTGTGGAGTTCGTCGGGCCCGTGATCGTCATGGCAATGTGCTACGCCCAAATCTCCCGCGAGCTCTGGTTCAAGAACGTCCCGGGTTTCCAGACGGAGCAGATCAGGAAGAGGTTGCGTTGTCGCCGCAAAACGGTGATGGTCCTGATCGGGATCTTGACGGCGTACATCCTGTGCTGGGCGCCGTTATACGGCTTCACCATCCTGCGAGATTTTCACCCGACGCTGATCTCCCGCCAGAAGAACTCGTTGGTGGCCTTCTACATCATCGAGTGCATCGCCATGAGCAACAGCATGATCAATACCTTCTGTTTTGTCAGTGTCAAGAACAACACCGTTAAATACCTGAAGAAGATTGTGCTGCTGCGCTGGAGGTCGACGTATGCCGCCAGTAAGACGGTGGACGAGATGGATATTAGGACCTCGTCCATGCCTGTAACAGAGGAGATTGAATGCATTCACTTGAGGTGAAAAGGAGAGAGTCTTAAATATAGCATAGTCATTTAAATTTGGGCTGTTGATATCCAGAAACTACATAGCAGACAGTGATGATTTTGACATGGAACATTTCTCTTGTGTTTAGATCACAATTTTGAAGCATCATGAAACTCAAGGAAAGGTCTAACCATGAAAGTACATTGATTAATGGGGCAACATACAGTATGTTAGTCAGCAGTACATGCAGGACTTCTATTTGAGGTATTATGGGAATGTAATTATTGCACACTGTGACTGTACACTGTGTTCTTGTGAAATGTCGTAGCATGTGTATAAGATATATTAGACGTAAGACTTGTAAATACAGCTATTACTGCCCTAAGAGATCCATGATGTTGACTACAGTACCTGGTTAATCTTTGTATTTCCTGTATCTGTTTTGTTTTATATTGATTTTTCGTAAGGTCAAATAACTCTTGATACTAAAGAAATATTTTCATTGATCATTGCTTTTGTGTGTTTTCTATTTTCCTTCTTTGAAGATATTCAATAATCCTCAGTAGATGTAATTTTGTGGAATGTAGAGCATTGAGAGGGCTCATTTAAAGAAGTGGCAAAGCAAAAAAGACATTTGAATGTCTTGAAAAGAAAATCATTTTTTCGTGATTATCTATCCTTGAAAAGAATCAATACATTGCATGCTTCCTTGGTAGATGAATGGACTTTATGTGATAATAAACAATGAGACACTGGAAAGAAAAGCTGCTTTTATTTATTGAGCTTTACTGTTATTTGCTTTTTTCCCTAATGTAAGTTGCCTATAGCATCCACGGACTCGCTGGGATTCCTGGGTCCTTAAATAAATAATGCAGATGAATATTTATATCTTTCCTGCAGATACATTAGAAATGCACGGTGGATGATAAGAAATGTCGAAAAGTTTCACCTTTTTAAACATCAACAGAAAGCCTCGGGTTTTGCTGTCATTCTCTCGGAATCAACATGCAAGGGTTTCTTTACAGATCTAGTTTGTGCACTGACACTCAACCTTCTTTTTGAATTTCCTGACACCAACCTGGCCAGCTCATGAATTTTACATATTGGTATGCCGCTGAATTAAAGTTGCAAATTCATTCATTTCGCTTCTTTTAGTTATAAGACACTTTGGGAATATCTTATGAGTCACTGTCAAAATGCATCCCAAATAACTTATATTTAAATGTGTTAAATATCACAAGGTGGATCTTTTGTAATTCAGATTCATCAGTTAGCAGCCCCGTCGCACGAAAAGGCGTGTGAGTGATACGATAATGCGCAAGGCAAAAAGTGTGTAATAAGAACGCCGTTCTTGCTTTAGGCGTGTCATTTGAACGCCATAGTGTGTACTGACTGCAATGTTAATGAAGCTGCGTGAATATGCTGCGCTCAGAGCTAGTCCCGTAGAGTAAAAAGGGAGAAAGACTGCTTATGGTGGACGTGAGGGAAGGTGGATGGGTCCTACAAACACAGGACTATCAACCAGGAGACCGGTGTTTAGTTTTGTAAGTTATGTGAGATGTTTGTTATGTGTTTTCCATACTTAGTTATTTTATTTCCGTACCTATTTAACTTAGTTTATGTACTTATTTTAAGCCCAGTTTAGATACTTTTTTTCCTAAACCTAAGTGGTTTTGATTGCGAGACCTAAGTGAGTAGTTTTGTTGCCCCCTGCTGATACTGCACCTTCCTACACGTGTATAATATTAACGCCTCAGCAAGGCACTATCACGCTATCCTCTGGCAATGTATTATATCATACCGTTCATATATATGATATCTTCCGAAAACACGTAAATTTTAGCTTGTTACATGTATATAGTCTTTTCAAAATAAACTTCCATCTTCACAGGAAACAACTTCCTTAAGTTTTTGGCAACAAAACTACTTAGTCTTAGGAAAAGATTGATTTGGTTAGGATTAGGCAACAAAACTACTTAGTTGGGTTTAGGAAAAGATCGTAGTTGGGCTTAAAATAACTCCGGAAGTGAAGTTACTTCAGTACTGAAGTTACGTGACGAATAAATCAACGTTGACTCCTGGTTCCACACTATACACGAACCGGAAAGTTTTTTAACCCATCCATCAACCCCGACCTCCTCCCTACGCGGCATTCACTTCTCTTTATAATTCCTGGTTCACAATTACGTGAATTACACACACAAATTGATTTCGTGGGATGTACACGAATTTCAGTGTATTACATTTAGTAGGTATAGCTACGAACAGTGTATGAGACTTGCCTGCCTCTGGTAGACAGGCGGGTCAATTACACGCTTTGACATTATAACGTGGTGCAGTAAGAGCTTGATTAATAATTATTGGCATTCGAAAACATGACCATGATTTAGCTTCTGAGAATAAATTCCATGTAAAGATCCTGAGTCATCCAGGTATAGGATATTCACAAGAACTTCAGCGAGAACTTTCAACTTCTGCTCATCTCAAGATTGAGTTGTATATCTACATCTAAGGGACAGGAAGCAGTTCTCTGATGACCACCAAGCACACATGATAGAGACCAAAGGTGGTTTGAAAGAGAAGATCAACACATTAATAAACCACTAAACCATCCTGACTAGGGTCACACATGGCTGGAACCTATCTCAGCACACATTGGGTGAGGAGAGATACACACTGGACAGGCTGCCAATCTACCAGGAAATGAAGGGTCAGGCTAAAACAACCTTCCCTGAATGAAAAGGAAGGTGGCGACACTACTTATCAGCAACTACCAGGGTGGTGTTGCAGGTGGTGGAAAACACTGTCATTAGTTTTGTTGAATGACTGTTTTCCTTTACACTGAAAGGAATGGACACTGGACAGACATTTTTCATTTGTATTTTTATTTGTTAGTTTTTTACTGAGTAGTATTTTCATACGTCAAGTCAAGTCAGTTACATACAGCATACAGCGGGTAAAATAAGTATTGAACACGTCACCATTTTTCTCAGTAAATATATTTTCAAAGGTGCTATTGACATGAAATGTTCACCAGATGTTGGTAACAACCCAAGTAATCTATACATACAAAGCAACCACTGACAAGGAGCCGGATTGCTTTCTAATTACTGATAGATTTCAGCAGTTGTCTTGGCTTTCCATGCCTTTTTGCACCTCCCTTTCTTCATGTGTTCAATACTTTTTCCCTGTGTCATTTCACATTATTACACATTACTTAATTTCTGAACTTATTTGTTTTAGTTTCTTTGTATGTATAGATTACTTGGGTTGCTACCAACATCTGGTGAACATTTCATGTCAATAGCACCTTTGGAAATATATTTACTGAGAAAAATGGTGACGTGTTCAATATTTATTTTACCCGCTGTATATAGCCCAATATCACGAATCACTGATATGCCTCAAGGGGCTTTACAATATATAAAACCCTCTGTCCTTTGACTCTCGATTCGGATAAGGATTCGGATACATAAAGACAAAGAAAACCTTTAACAGGTAAAAATGGAAGAAACCTCAGGAAGAGCAACTAAAGAGGGATCCCTGTCCCAGATCAGACAGACATGCAATAGATCTTGTGTGTACATAATAGACCATAATAATAATAACCATAATAGACCTATATATATATATATTTAAGGTATATATACAGTACATTTCCTTTGCATTACTTGGATAACCTGCTGCTGTAACACAATAATTTCCCAATTTGAGATCAATAAAGTACATCTATCTATCTATCTATCTATCTATCTATCTATCTATCTATCTATCTATCTATCTATCCATACATACATACATATACACACACGTACACATACATGCACATACAACTGTTATTTTAAATAGTTAGAAAAGTTAGGATGGACCAGACCAGCTGGACATCCTTTGTGACCAGGAAGGAGAGGTCAAAGTGAATGGGAGATAAAGTGCATTACCTGTTTAAAAACGTAATGACTTGTGGGACAAATGAAAACATGGACCTATTTTTACTGAATAGAGGTCAATACTGTTGCTCAGATGGCAACAATTTATATGATGAGGCAAAGGGGTTCCTCTGGTCACCCACAATGTTGTTGCCTTCATCGTTCTGTCTCTGTAGATGCATTCCATACTTGGTAGCGTAATCCCTATCAATGCCTAGCATTGTGCTGGCCTGGTAGTGTTACCAAACCAGCAGATGATACATAAGGTTAAAACACTTTCAATAAAGGCACAGCAAAACATTTGGAGCATTTTGGTTGTGAACATTAAAGGATATAGCAATTTCTTTAAAAAAAAAAAAAATACATTCTTTGTTGTGTCTCAGTGCTTCTAAATTCAGTCCACATGTCCCATTTAAGCTTGTGGTCGAGCACGATGCCAAGGTACTTGTAATGTGTAACAGATTGTACTGGCTCCCCACTGATAAAAGTAGGGTTATCACCATTCATTCAAGCACACCATTCACACAGGTGGGAGAAAAGAACAAACACACAGAGGGAGGGCGAAACAAGAACAACATACACACAAGGGAGATAGACAAGAGGAGAGGCTGAATGAGGCACCAACAGAGAGAAGCCTCAGAGAAGCCTGAGTGAACAAAAAGAGAGGATAAGAAGGAGAAACTAGGGAGAGAAAGAGAGACTAAGAGATATACGCTCAACAGTGCCTGTTGGACACAAACCAACTGATGGTTAGAGAGACAAACAATTAGCACATGTATACCATGTGTCTGCGAGTATTGATTTGTAGTTTTGCTACTCCCCTATACAAGCTGTGATCAACATTGGTAGTGGACCATATGTAGTGGGGAGGATTATTTGTTTAAGAAGTGGACGTAGCCACGGTGATGTCACCCATTGGTTTGTGGACTGCCCTTTTCGCCATGGTAGCGACCTGTCAATCACAAGGTAGCCACACCCTAAATCATTTTCTGCTTTATGGTCTATTTGACTCTAAACGGGACCATAATTTACTAAATGAACATCATGCTGTACTGAAGAAGACTTGAAACTAGTGATTGAGACCATAAACTCATGTTTACAATGTTTACTGAGGTAATAAATCAAGTGAGAAGTAGGCTCATTTTCTCATATACTTCTATACGATTAGACTTCTTTTTGCAACCAGAGGAGTCGCCCCCTGCTGGCTATTAGAAAGAATGCAAGTTTAGACACTTCAGCATTGGCTTCACTTTTCAGACCCGGAGGTTGCCAACTGGTTTTAAGACACAAAACAATAAGATATTGATCACAAAACCATTATTATTTTTATTATTTGTCTTTTTTCTTCTTGAATGTAAAGGAGTACTGTGTAGAGTACTGTGACGCTACAGTATTTCCCTCTATAAAGCACTGAAGTAAAAATAACACAATGTCATCAAGTGCATCAGTAAATGTCAATTATGTAAGGATGCTTGTAAACTCACAGCAGTGGGTTAAAAAGGTCATTCACATTCAGATTCATGTTTAACAAGCTCCACACCATTTACCATCTGTAACAGTAAGAACAGTAGCTGACCTTTTTTCCTATCAACGCCAGCACACAGCGTGCGTCACTCTTATTGTTTTCCAATTAGCTAGGCCATGCTTCTCCTGATTTGGCCAATAAGTTCTTGTTTAGCATGTCAACAGCTTGTAAAGATTGTCGCCTCTTATGCTAATTTTCTTACGGGCCGCTGTTTGAAGCTGGGAAACTATTATTTTGCCATTATCAGGGTCCTTGCTTATTGTCCACATTAGTCTCTGTGCTCTGGCCCCTGTGGGTGAGGTGTCAGTTAGTGCAGGTGTGTTTTTTTCCTGTCCCTGTACCTTATTTTCCTGGAGAACCTACTATTAAGTTGCACAAATAAACAACATATTCAAATACATATATTTTGCTGCCAATGGGCCACCCAGCTTCTTGTTGTTCGGCTCTAATGGGCTATTTCTCAGTGAGTGTTTACACATCGCTATCACTCCTCAAGATTGCATTTCCCATTTGCTCAGAAGCCACATTCACATATTATTTTTTTGTTGCCTTGAAGTGTAAAAAGTGGTAATCATTAAACCTTTCCGATATTTCTCTTCCCTGAAAAAGGGAAATTACACAAGAGGCTGACATACGTAAGTCCTACTGATATAAAACTACTATGAATATGTAGAGAATAGACAATCCCTTCAAATAAAAGACTGTTTATGTCACAACTCAAAGCAAACAAAAGGTAGTTTCTGTAAAATAGTGATGTTTGATTTTTTTTAAGACCAGTACCAATTCAGATTTTTGGGGATTCGAAGCTGCCGCCGCGGTTAGGACTCAACCTTGTTATATGGGCGCCCGCTCTACCAACTGAGCTATCGGGGCACCCGATTTAACTTATTTTTTGACATCATGTAAAAACAAAATGTACATGTTTAATCATTTATTCTTTAATCAATGATCACAATAAAACTCAGCAAGCTAGATCCTAAATTAAGACTGGTTATATAAGGTGTTATTTCACGTAATGCATTTGAAAGCCTCGCCTTCTCTGTGAGAAGATCGTTACTCTCAGCACCCGAGGGTTGAGATTTTTGTTTTTCAGATGTGTCTCTGGCTCATAAAGGTTTCATGCTAACAGTAACCACCACGGGGCACAAAGTGGGGTCACATGGTTGGCATCCCCAGGGTGGAATCTCTGAGTGAAGAGTTCAGAATCAATACTGGCTATTGTAGGAACAATACTGAGATAAAGTCAACACTTATGGGATGAAAAATGACCTTTTTCTGAGACAACCTCTATTGCATCATGGACATTTTTTTTTCCCGGAGCACAGGAAAGATGTTTTTGCTGACGGCAAAAATCAATTTGCAGATAGATGCACTCTTGCCATGAAGGAGCACACCTGACTGGCAATGACGTCAGGATAGACTTTTTATCCGCAGCATGATGTATGCATAAGCTCACAGGATTTCCTCCATTCTTTTTTCCTCTCATCAGTGTAAACTTCAGGGGACTGCTCTGAATTCCACAGACCACAAAAGGGTTTTATCGTCTGATAGTGTCCAACGTTATGTTCCCTCAGCCCAAAGTAATTGTTTCTTTTTTTTGTGTGTGTTCACGTTGCGACCATAAACATTTTATGAATGTTGGCTCACAACCTTTCACAACAAATGAGACACACATGAGGGGGGATGTAACAGTTTGAGTCATCCCCCTTTGCTATAATTCAGTCCGTTACCGGAAACTGGAATACACTTCAAGGTTATATTGATAACATTTTAATGCAAAGTACTCATTTAAAAAAAAAAAATTAGATCCACAGACCTTTTAGAAAAGTGCCGAATAAAAGACTTTAAATGACTTTTCCTAAAAAAAAGTACTACGAATACAATTTTTTAATGGGTCCAAAATGAATGTTTTGTTCATCTCTGTGGAAGATATCTGACGTCGGTTCCCACTTTTAACAAGGCTTGTGAGCCAATAGCATAAAAACGTTAGTATCACATGGTTTCTCTGTGTAGTCAGTTGCCAGTTAGTGTGGAAAAATTAGATAAATGGCTGAGATTGACACTTGTGTCAAACTTTTGTTTTTTACTTTAGCCTACTCCTTTTTTGTCTCGCGGACCATTTGCTGCGTGCACACTAATATCCCAACAGGAAAAGGAAAGCCTTTTTCTCTGAATGAAAAACTAATCTGCACAAGTGGATTTATACTGCTTGGTTACGTAATACCCTCAAAGTGAACTTTGGGGGCATGCACTGATGTGACAAGCAGACCGGTACCTGTCCCCCCCTCCCCATGTCGTTATTCATTGTCATTGTTGTCATTATTTGAGGGAACTGCAGTTCCCTCAAATAATGTACAACTAATGTGCATCAGAGGGGATTTAGAAGTTGGTGGCCGACTGAACCAGAGGTGGTGATTGTAGGAAAGACTAACCAAGACGGTTCGGGTGAGATTTAGTTTGTTTCTGTCTAGTTTGAATCAAAAGTGTTTTACGACGTTCCACGCTAAAACAGCTGAACCCCCAGCTGAAACTATGGCAGCGGGGGGAAAGGGAGGATATGTGAGCACACTGCTGCAAAATGACTTTTACTCTATCATGAAAGATGAATCACTTGACATGACTGTCTGTCTCAGTCATTCCACTCGACCATAAAATATGCACGTTATGCAACGAACTGGCAACCATTTGTTGTGAAGTGAATGCAATGGGACGGGGGAGGGAGAATGCGACATCTAGTGGCTGAATGTTATCAGTGTTATTTGTACCTTTCAATAATTATTTACAAACTCAAACTATTGTTTCCCCATATAATGAATGCATTGATTTTTGGTATGTTGAGGAGAGCTTAATGTGCTTGTAAATGCCTAGAATTGTAGCGAAGACTATTATGCAAATTAGTGAAACATTTTGTGATGTTGATGTTTCACTTTATGTAAAAGGGTATAATTGTATCCTCCCACCAGGCTGTATACAGTCTGACCCTTGTGTGTGTGTGTGTGTGTGTGTGATGTTCATCTGTGAGAGCAGTGATGAGTCTGCCTCTTGACCTGCCAGCTGACTCTCAGTTTGACCCGCCATCAGGAGCAGATGACTCTATCCAGACACCTAAATCTCACATCATGTTCTTTCTAGCGTTCCCTCTCCCCCTTCCCGAATGTGCTTGGCTTGAACTTCATGTTAATCTATTCCTTACATAGAGATGAGGCTGTTTGGCGTAGGAACCGTTGTCCTTAAATGGTTGACCAATTTGACTGTCACTAGAGGCAGATCCAACAGGATGACTCTGTCCAGGAAGACACATTTGACATTAACAAGAACTTGCTCCTTTCTTTCTTTCTTTCTTTCTTTCTTTCTTTCCTTCATCTCATCCTTGCTGAAAGTGCGGAGCTCATAACACAGAGATCCTTCTTTTCCTTAAATGGGAATTCAATTTCACTTTTCATAAAAATGACAAAATTCACTTCAGTCATTCAACTAATACAGAGCCCAATGATACCATTAACTGTGATATGGCAGCCATTTCTGCATTAAAAAAACATCAACTGGAAATCTATTTTTTTTGGAGAATAAAATACACACTTCCTGAAAGGTGGCTCTATAAAGGCGTGTAGCTTGCTTATTCGTGGAGGACAACAGCTGTACTCAGCTTGGATTCGCACCAGACTCACGGCAAGAGCCCTGTCAAAACGTATAAATATCCATACGAATTTCTCCAACCACACCGGCAGCATAATCCACTTCTCTGTCCTTCATCTGTATGTTCAGTATGTTCCAAACACCTAGTTTCTCCACAGCATGGTTAAATATAGCAGATCAGCGCTGCATTATTGCTTTCTCATCTCTTAAGTAGTGTATTTAATGATTTAAAGACAAAATGGGGATTGTTTGGACCTCCTGGCTCTACCTAAATGACTGACATGAGTGCTATTGATCTTCTCATCTAACCCTTAACAGGAATGCAAATAATCAATTTAAAAAAAAAAAGTGTCAATCTATTCCTTTAAAGCTGCAGTAGGCAGAATATGTTTGGCATCATTGGGCAAAAACTCCATTATAACCTTTCAGCATATTGTAATTCAAGTGTTCTGAGAGAGAACTAGACTTCTGCACCTCCTCATGGCTCTGTTTTCAGGCTTGACGGAGACAATCACAGGTCATTTCAGCGAGAGAGCGTTCCTATTGGCTGTTCATTCAATGGAAACAGCTGTCAATCACCCCCGAATTTCGATCAAATGATCAAACTAGGCAGCGTTGGTCAAATATGAATATGTAATGCCTATTTCTCACCTCAAATGTTTTCAGAAACATCTTGTAGTGTACTGTTTAGCTGTAAAATGAGAAAGTTTGCTTCGGCTGGTGGGCGGTGCTTGGTATTTCCTCAACTGATCTCAACATGGATGCCGGGTCAAAAATGTTCAGATTTTACAGCTAAACAGCACACTACAAGATGTTTCTGAAAATATTTGACAAGAGAAATAGGCATTACAGTAACAGAATATTGATTCATATTTGATCAGCGTTGCCTTGTTTGACCGTTTGATCGGAGTTTACGAGTGATTGACAGCTCGGCTCTGATTGTTTGTTTTCCTCCGGTCTGTGAAATCTTGCAGAAGCCATTAGGAGCACCGGAGGACACAGAGGCACATGATTTCTTTTCAGATTACCTGTCTCATGCACTACTGTCAGGATATAGTGACCGTTTTATAAAAATAAAGTTTTTAATATTTGCTCCAATTCTACCCACTGCAGCTTTAAGTACCATGTTTAGTGATTTAAAGACAAATTGGCAATGTTTGGGTAGTTCTTTATGCTCTTGGCTCTACCTAAATGACTGATGAGTGCTATTGATCTTCTCATCTAACACTCAACAGGAAAGCAAATAAGGGATTTTTTTTTTTTAAATGTCAACCTTTAACAGGACGAGAAGGGAGAGATAGAAATGTCTTAACCATCTCATCTATTGTCTTGTTATTATGTCACTTCATATTGTCATGGTTTTGGGTTTTGGTTGTAGGTTGTTTCCTGTTTTACGTTGAAGGTTCCCTTCTTATGTGTCATGTTTTGTTTTACTTCCTGCCTTCGTGTTTTCCCGCCCTGATCAGCTTCACCTGTCCCTAATTAGTTCTGCAATCACCTCACCTTTTCTCACTTCCCCAGTTAGTGCAGTCACTATTCATACCACCTCAGTTCCTTTGTTCTTTTTCGGTTACTCTTATGTCGTTCCTTGAATCCAGTGTACCTGACTTGCTCTGAGTTTTTCCGGTTACTCAGCGTTCTGTTGTTTTGGATTTATTTCTGTTACCAGCCTGATTTTGGACCCTGAAGTGTAAGTTTTTGTTTTTTTTATAAATCATCAAACTGTCCCTGCTCACAACTCTTCAATTAATTTTGCATTTGGGTCCAAACCTGCTTTCCTGATACGTGACACATACAAAAATACGACTTTAAACTGTGTATCACAGCTGAATGAGACACGCCCAAATGTCAAATATGCAACCTTTGTCCAAATTTGGGATTAAATGTGACTCCTTAAACGTTTACCAATGCATCCATTTGTATCAATTTTGCACCATCGCCTTAAAAAGTGTAGACAGACAATGCCCAGTGTGGGTAGATTTTTGCTCAAGTCCCTCCACTCCTCCATTTCATAAAGAAACAGAGGCCATAATCTCCTCTTTAGATCAACAGGTGTGTAGGTCTTGCCAGGAGCTAGCATGTTCAGTGGACTAATGAATTCTGGACGTCTTTCCAGGGATGTTAAGACCACCACCTCTCTCAGATAGCAGTTTAATGTGATCTTTGTGCACTTAATGGCCTACAGCTTTGCAGGCGAGAGACATCCTGTGACAGCAAATCGTTGGCTGGTCATGAATAATGATTCACTCGAGAACTGTTTGATCAATACTGTTCCTTTAACAGCTTAAATGAAGAACTGTTCATTTGTCTACTTTGAGGATGTTGTGTGTTTTCATTTTAAAGAACAATCCTCTTATAAATTGTTCATACAGTTGTTTGGCTATATCCTCTATTCAACTTAATAGATTTTTTTTTTTTTTACTTTGATACTCACAAACTCTCATCGCATTTAAGACCAAACTACTAGATAATGCTGTTTATAAATTGACACTTCGTAAAGTCCTACCCCTCGAACGCAGACTGGCCAATTATAGCGAAGCACTGGCCAGCTCCGACCAGGCCAATATCCTTTTAAAGGGGAACTACGCCCATTTTCAAAATGCATAAATATTATTCCTATGATCTAAGACAGTCCAAAAAAATATTAGTAAACATGAACAACTCTCTCCCATATCCCAAAGCTAGAGTGCTGAAACTAAAATTTGTGATGTCATAGGGTATAAACTGCTCCACAGACAATGAATTAGGAGATGTTCTAGATGACACTGAGAGCACCCAGGGGAATGACCTGAATATATGGGAACATTTCTGTTTCACTACTGACAACACAACAATAGAATAAAGCTCATTTGGGTATAAAAAAGAAAACAAACATTCTGTGGTCCACAAAATCAGTCTCCCATTCATTGTCTATGGAGCAGCTCCAGACTTTATACCTTATGACATCACAAGTTTGAGACTTAGTTTTCTGATTTCTGGCTTTGAGAGAGAGGAGCTCATGTTCATGACTGAACTTTCCAAGGCCGTGGAAATAACATACTGGAATTCTTAATGTGGGTGGTGTTCCCCTTTAACCTGTTTTCGCTGCTGAGTCGGTTTGATATCCTGATGTATCCTTCAAATTTGTAGACCCTTCTATGGGGAAAATGTTTTTAGGCCGCAAGGGGATTTTTCGTTGCCACTGGAAAAAATTTAAAGCAATCCAGGTATCCAAATCTTGTTATAGATCCATGCGCATATGCCAAAAAGGTTTTCTAGGTAAGCAGCCCACTGAATTTGCGCAGTAGTATTTCTCCCGCTCGGCCCGTAGACTACATTGGGATGTCACAGATGTTTAAACCGCTTTCTTCGGCTCGAGGACAGCGATTTTATACAAATATAAAATCTCCATGGATCAAAAATCAATTTTTCATATTTTTTCGTTGCAATACCGTGAGTGGCCAATGGAAACATTTGAATAATTGCCATTGGAAGTAAGGCTGAGCGGTGGCACCTTATCCAGGTCTTATTATACATCAATATAACAATATGACCTGTAATTCATATGGGAAATCTGAGCATGATCATGTTACGTTTTTTTAATTAAGTATGATTTGTGTCATTCTAATCTTTAAAGCAGCATCACATTCTACGGAGCATCCCCAGCAGGCATGAAATCCAACAGGAAAACCAGCCAGTGTCATTAGTCGTTAGTAACTCAACCCTCTCATAACGGGGCTGACGTAGTGATGACAGGCTGTCATGGGCCAGATTTTAACCACTCTGGAACATCAGAGAGTAAGAGGAGGACAAGTAAATAAAGCTGGACATGTCTAGAAGTTATCAAGCTGCCAAGATCTTTCATCAATAGCAAACCCACCACCTCATGTACCAGCAGGCTTTAGACTTTTGTCAATCACATCTTTCAGTTACTGTCTGCGTGGGACAGGACGCTCATTGTGAAACATGAAGGCACTGTGAGGATACAAAAGATGGATTACTTTGGGCAGGGGGAAAGAGTTATCAAAGGTCGAACAACAGATCAAATTTATGGCATTCATTTACCAAAAAACAATGCTTTTGCTCTTATCCTTATGAAGGAGACGCCGTTTTACATTCCTATTACTATTTGACAATGATATTCTACTCGTCATATAAATATAGACCTTCAAACTTTCCATTGACCTACACTGTGATCTAATTAAGTCAGCTATATAGATAAAAATGGAACACATTTGTTATTAATCAAAATAAAACAACAGGTTTGTTTAAATGATAATTAGTAGTAGTACTATTATGAAAATATGGATGGATTGTTCTGTTACTCTCTTGTGCCTTTGCAAACCTTTTTCCTTTACGCTGTATTGCACCGGTCATTTATTGAGACTTGGACAGTTGTGATCCAAATCCAGTGAGCCTCTCTGTGTCATGGAGAGGAGAATAAAAGAGAACAAGGTGTTCTGGTTTGCTGGCTTTGGACATGGCTTCTCCTTCACCCCAGGGATAAGAAGTCCTTAACAGTTCTTTGTGTTAGTCTTGTCCGTGCTTTGGTCAGAAGGCACAATAGGGCTGCTATGAGTGGTTTAAATACCTGTGTAACTCAAATGAATACTACTAGTCAGAAACACTGCCATAAACATACACACGCGTTAGTGGTACATTGTAATAGGTTATCAATATGACTTCGGTAAAGAAGCCATGTTGTTGAGATATAAAACAAGTAGGGCTGTCAATCGATTGAAATATTTCACCGTGATTAATTGCGTGATTATCCATAGTTAATCGTGATTAGTCACAAATTTTGTATCCGTTCAAAATACCTCAAAGGGAGATTTGTCAGGTATTTAATACTCTTATCAACATGGGAGTGGGCAAATATGCTTGCTTTATGCAAATGTATGTGTATAAATATATTATTGGAAATCAATTAACACATTTGACTAGGACTTGCCCCAAACTGCATGTGATTATCATAAAGTGGGCATGTCTGTAAAGGGGAGACTTGTGGGTACCCATAGAACCCATTTTCATTCACATATCTTGAGGTCATGTCAGGTACATGTTAGCATTTACCCATTCCCACACACACATTCATACACTGATGGCAGAGCCTTCGTGACCAATTTGTGGTTCAGTATCTTTCCCAAGGACACTTTGACATGCGGACTGGAAGAGCCGGGGATAAAACCGCCGATCTTACGATTAGTGAACGACCTGCTCTACACAGCACAGTTATGAATAAGTACAATTGGCAACGATAACCCATCCAAATCAATATATTATAAGACTGTTTAAGGTATTAGGCATGCCAGGCCAGCATGATTGGAGCAGCAATTTTCGAAAATTATAACCTATTTTTATCTATACAAAATGCACCTTAAAGGGAGATCTGTCAAGTATTTAATACTGTTATCAACATGGGAGTGGGCAAATACTCTTGCTTTATGCAAATGTATGTTTATATTTATAATTGGAAATCAATTAACAACACAAAACAATGACAAATATTGTCCAGAAACCCTCACAGGTACTGCATTTAGCATAAAAAATATGCTCAAATTATAACATGGCAAACTCAAGCCCAACAGGCAACAACAGCTGTCAGTGTGTCAGTGTGCTGACATGACTATGACTTGCCCCAAACTGCATGTGATTATTATAAAGTGGGCATGTCTGTAAAGGGAAGACTTGTGGGTACCCATAGAACCCATTTTAATTCACATATCTTGAGGTCAGAGGTCAAGGGACCCCTTTGAAAATGGCTGTGACAGTTTATCTTTGACAAAATTTTACCTAAGTTTGTAGATTATTTACCCTCCTTTGCGACAAGCTAGTATGACATAGTTGGTACCAATGGATTCCTTCGATTTTTATATATATCATTAGTTTCATATGATATCAGTATCTTCACTCTAGCTTTAAAACCCGCTACAACCTCCAAAAGAATGATTGTGCATTAACGTGTTTAACTGTGACAGCCCTAAAAACAAGTAATGTACATTTTCTCAGTTTGAGGAACAGAAAACGGTTTACAGACACAATGTTCCTATGAAGTTTATACTGAGGCATTTTTGCCTTTTTGCAATAAATTCGTACGTGGTAGACTACAACAGTATCATTAACACTTCCTTGTCTCTCCTGTATGGATGATAAACTTAGTCAATACTATAATTTCTGCTTTAAATTTGAACTTTTTGTATACATTATATTCAGAATCAAGTATTGTATACTGACTGAGACAATCATTTCCACTGCACAGTTATCATGTTTTGCTGAATAAAACTCAGGGCAAACTGAGGTGAAGTTTCATCCTGTGCGGAAAGTAAATACTCCAGACTGGAATAACCCCCAACTTGACCTTTGAGATGACAAATTGTGAATCATTTCAAACATCTTCTGACCTTTTGTCCACTTTCTTGTTTGTTGTACAATGAAACATGACAGCTCAAAGTGGATTACCATCCTCCCTCAGCTGAGAAAGGTGAAAGTAGTGTTACCTTAAAGGTCATTTTTCCCAAACCTTTAACCAAGTAGTTACCTTTAGGGCTGGCAGGTCATAAAACACGTAGGAGTCATTTTTCTTCATGTCAGTCATGTTGAAAAACAAGCTACAAACAAGCTATTTTGTATTTTAGATTTTGGGCTTGAAATGGTGGATATCAGGTCGACATTTGCAAGGATGGAAAAAGGCTTTTCTAACCATGAGTTGTTGTTGTTTCATGAATTCGTAATACAGTGGGGCGGCAGTAGCTCAGTCTGTGAGGACTTGGCTTGGAAGGGGTACCGGTTCAAGGACCAACATGGACGTATGTATGTATTTCGGGCCTGTGTGTACTGTGTAAAAATAACAGGAAAAAAAAACAGAGTAGAAAAATGTTATTTCCCCACATGGGATCAAGAAAGTATGCCTTCTTCTTCTACAGATGCACCTTGCTTCAAACAGGATGTTATTCCCTATACAGTGCTGTCAGAGGGATCTGAGGGAAGGCTTGTAATGCATTTGTGAATTAATCATATCTTTTGCAGGTGGACTAGGATTGATGTTACCATATAAATATGTTTAGAAGAAATATTTCTTCTCCTGAAAATAAAGCAAATCCATTTTCAGACTTTATCTCCTGAAAATTGATTTTCAGACCTCTCTGGCTCAGGCGCTATCCGTGGAAATCGTAAACAGAGTTGGTGACAATGTACTGTGAACTCCAATTCCCAATTTGCAGACTGACTTTGGTGGCACAGAGATACATATTCCATGCATGTATCTGTGAGCTTATACTGTATGAGGAAACAATGATGGAGTGAATAATGTGAAGATTATCATACTCACTGTCAAGCATGCAGTGAGCTTTGACGAAGCTGTCATGCTCCTTACATTACCAGTTAATGGATCCAGCCTTTAGAGTCATGCAGTCATCCATGTTATGTGTAGGAGGGAGACAGTCTTTGAAATAATCCATTCTTATCTGAGCTATTATTCTGTTATTCCTGTTGCAGACATCTATTGCTGCTAGGGCTGTCAAATTTAACGTAACGGAAATTTGTTTTAACGTCACTAAATTTCTTTAATGCAACTTGCGATTTTTAGGTTGTAGCGAGCTCAGTTTTAAAGCTAGAGTGAAGATACTGGCATCATATGAAAAAGGAAAACCCAAGGAATCCATTACCATCGGTACCAACCATTATATACCAAATGCTAAATACACTGTCATGGCCATTTTAAAAGGGATCCCTTGACCTCTGACCTCAAGATATGTGAATGAAAATGGGTTCTATAGGTACCCACGAGTCTCCCCTTTACAGACATGCCCACTTTATGATAATCACATGCAGTTTGGGGCAAGTCATAGTCAAGTCAGCACACTGACACACTGACAGCTGTTGTTGCCTGTTGGGCTTGAGTTTGCCATGTTATGATTTGAGCATATTGTTTTTGCTAAATACAGTACCTGTGAGAGTTTCTGGACAATATCTGTCATTATTTTGTGTTGTTAATTGATTTCCAATAATAAATATATACATACATTTGCATAAAGCGAGCACATTTGCTCACTCCCATGTTGCTAAGAGTAATAAATACTTGACAATCTCCCTTTTAAGGTGCATTTTGTAGAGATAAAAATGTGTGATTAATTTGCAATTAACTATGGACAATCATGCGATTAATTGTGATTAAATATTTTAATCGATTGACAGCCCTAATTGCTACATAGAAGTAGGTTATATTTTTGAAAATTTTTGCTCCAATCATGCTGGCCTGGCATGCCTAATACCCTAAACAGTCTTATAATATATTGATTTGGATGGGTTATTGCTGCCAATCGCACTTATTCATAACTGTGCTGTGTAGAGCAGGTCGTTCGCTATAATTGGAAGATCGGCGGTTCGATCCCCGGCTCCTCCAGTCCGCATGTCGAAGTGTCCTCGGGAAAGGTACTGAACCCCAAATTGCTCCGGAAGGCTGCCATGTGAATGGACATTTAGATTAGATCCAGATGGGCATGGCAGTCTCTGCCATTAGTGCATGAATGTGTGGGTGTGAATGAATGATGACATGAAGTGTAAAGTGCTTTGAGTGGTTGGAGGACTAGAAAGATGGTATATTTAAATGCAGGTCCATTTAACATTTAATCAACAGTCAATAAATACCTGTGTACATAAGATACAATGTAGAGAAGACAAGCAAACCATCAGTAGTTGTCAGTCTCATCTTTTATACGCCATTTCCTTTATATGACATATTGAGTTTTTTTTAATATTGGCCAAGCCTGCATCACACTCCCTTTAGAAGGACTGTCATCAATCTGAACTCGTTTCCTTTTAAGAACTGCTCCAGATGCTCAGGAGGGAGCCTCCTCCCCTCACATCACCCTCTGATCTTGCTGTGGGTGTCCGCAACAGCCCTGCCTTGTCTCTCCCTGTTTTCATCTAAAATGAAAAAAAAAATGGTAGCTCGCCATGCCTAACCCACGTCATGAACACGCTTCTCTGCAGCTCTATGTGGATTCATCATACAGACCACGCAGCTCACATATGAGATAAACTATAATAAGGTTGACCTTTTTGACCTTGAAGTCCATTCACATCCTTTTCATACTCATCAAACCATTCAGTGACCCCTCTTCAGCGGGGCCTCCATCCCTGCTGACGCATTATACACCTCTATAAAGGAGCTTTTGTGCTTCCTTTTGTGCTTCACCAAAGACATGGTAGTGTCTCATTATACATCATTATCATGTAATGTAATCTTCACATATGTTATAATGTGCAGTCACGTTAGCCAAGGTAGGGGGACATTATCCTGTGAAATAGGAACAAAAAAAACATGATCATCTATTATATTTCTTTTTATATATATTAACATTTTTGTCACTCAAGGGGACGTTGCTTGTTGTTATTGTTGTTGTTGCTTGTTAACAGTGACGCTTGTGGCCGTTAAGTCAACGACAGTCAGCGTGCTCGCATTAGATACGAACGAGCATCGGTCAAAACAGAGAAGCGACCAACTAAACTAACTCTCTTCTGCTCCGTTGCTCACTCGTTTTGCCGCAGCTCGCTCTCTCTTGCTTCACCACTCACTTCCCACGTGCACACACACTCCCACAATACTAGTTTTCCCCTGACGTCGGTCACATTCTTCTTTTGTTTTTAGCTTCACTATATATAACTTTGTTTTTTGTGCTACCGTGGAGTTTGTGTTGGAGTCTCGGTTGTGGTGGGGGCTGGTCATTTGTTGGCGTTAGCGGACTCCATTTCTAACCAAACGTTAGCTATCGTTGCACACTGGAGCTGAAAACAAGACACTCGCAAGCGCGCATGACGTCACAGCTGTTGGATTTTCCCGGAAAAACAGGCCTGGGTTCTTCGCATTAAAAGCAGTCTACAGGCTGATAGAGGAAACCCAGAAAAATGCAGAAGGGTTACAGGTTAAGTTACAATCTGTTCACACATTGGCAATAAAAAATGATTAAAACACATTTATACGTATAAAATGTTACATACAGTCCCTTTAAGAAATCATGAAGTTGCGTGAATATTTTTTTCCATGAAGAACAAAAACATGTCATCTTCAGTACAACCTTTGAAGTTAGAACAGACATAGTCTGTATCTGTTGAACAGGTGATGGAAGACATGGCTTTTTAGTCTGAGGAGCTTTTGAAGTTCACCACCTGGGCAGAAGCTGAACTGCAATCTGACAGCAGGCCACAGACCCAATCTAAAAACCCATGTTATTTGAGAGCAGACTCGTATAAAACACTCTTCTTGGGGAGTCGCCGGTCGAAGGTGAAATAAACATTGTGCCATGCTGGTCAAGGATTGGCTCTCAAAATATCGGTTTGGCCAAACTCAGGAGTGAGTCAGAAGCTGCCTGATGTTACTGACGCCACCTCCATGTGAGATAAACATTAAAACGGCATTCACCTGGAACAGGGATCCATCCACATGAGACTTCTCCCACTATTTTCCATTTTACACCGAACAATATAAAAGTGGTCCGCTTTCTCCAATTTAGTTTAATGGCAGTCGGAAAACGCCAAAACTGTGCAGTACCACTATCTATCAGTAAGACTGAATGGACGGACTGTTCAGAAAAATATGACTGGTAACTCTGCTTCATGTCAGTAGGGTGAAACTCCATTCTGTCCATAGAAATGTTGTCTTCGACATATCTCAATGCTTCTGTTGTCAAACAACGGCGCAAATATGATACGCTGACATTGTTGACAGTTATAAACAAAGTGCTTACTGTTAAAGGGATATTTCGGGTGTCTTGAAGTGGGGTTGTATGAGGTACTTATCCACAGTCTGTGTATCACCTACAGTAGATGATGGTCGGCACGCCCCAGTTTGGAGAAGCAGAATGGAGTTACCATAATGGAAACAAAGCAATGTACTACTGTGGAAGGGGCCGGCAGCAAAACTTTTTAGACACCTAAAAGAAAGGTCCACCTAAAAAAATCAATATCAGTTTAAGTGTATGCTACATTTAGAATATTTTTGCCAGTTTACCTTGAGGTCAGACAGCTATACAGTCTACATTTCCGACTGGGAATTGAAGCCACTATCTATGCTCTCGCCAAAGCAACCAGACTTCACTGAAAAAAAAACACATTTAACCTTGCAGAACACTGGAGTTGCTGGTGTACCGCTGCCGGTTTGTTTGTTTGTATGATTGTGTGACTTTAGTTTGTTCGGATTCACCAAGTCTTACAATAACACAAACAACACAACAACACAAAGCTTTCATCCAGGAAACCACAGTTTGTGTCCTGTGCGTTAAGTTTCACTTTCTCATTACAGATCAGGGATCAGGTGGTTAGGGCGGCTGTGGCTCAGAGGGTAGAGCAGGTTGTCCACCAATCGGAAGATCGGTGGTTCGATCCCCGGCTGCTCCTGGTCACATGTCGATGTGTCCTTGAGCAAGACACTTAACCCCAAATTGCTCCCGACGGCATAGCCATCGGTGTATGAATGAGTATTTAGATTAGATCCTGAGTGGCAAAGTTGGCACCTTAGTAGCCTCTGTCATCAGTGTGTGTGTGAATGGGTGAATGCTGACATGTAGTGTAAAGTGCTTTGAGTGGTCGGAAGACTAGAAAAGCGCTATATAAGTCCAAGTCCAAGTCCATCAGCTGTTCATTTGTGTCCCATGTCCGCAACGTTCAGAGTCCTTTTCACTGCACAAATGTAGTAGATTTAAGCCCAGCCATGTAGTTATTTCCTAGAGCTAACTATACTGGTTTTGTTGCCTAATCCTAAAGTGATACCAAGGGTAACTGTAGTGGTTTTGATGCCAAAAATAAAGTGACGCCAAGGGGCGGTATGTGATGAGTTGTGATGAGAATGTGTTGGAACTTACCCTTTTAGCAAAGCTCAGGATAAGTCAATGCTGCATCGAGACAAATCGCCAAGTTAGACTTGCGCATTTGACTGAAAGCAGAAACCAGAAAGATATAACTGTGTTCTGTGGTCAGCTACATTATAATTCAGAAATGGGTAACAGCTGGAGACAACACAAACATCGAAGTAGGCAACTTGGCCAACTTTGATAAACAAGCTATTTTTACCTAAAATTGCAGCATTACAAATGTGTTCCCCTCAGCTGTGGGCTGCGCGGTGGTGCAGTGGTTAGCACTGTCGCCTCACAGCAAGAGGGTCACAGGTTCAAACTCGTCTCGGGGCCCTTCTGTGTGTGGAGTTTGCATGTTCTCTTCGTGTTAGCGTGGGTTTTCTCCGGGTTCTCAGGCTTCCTCCAAAGACATGCAGGTTAATTGTTGACTCTAAATTGCCCGTAGGTGTGAATGTGAGTGTGAATGGTTGTCTGTCTCTATGTGTCAGCCCTGGCAACCCAGAATAGGATAAGCGGTTACAGATAATGGATGGATATTCTGCTGTATTGTATCTTCATATAGTTTTCATTAACAAAAGTTCCTAATCAATGCCCATATCAGGTTGGACATTACAATAAAGAGCACTGCATTCTCCTTTAAAAATTGTTTCAGAAATCAATAGTGACTTTTTTGCTCAATATAATATCTTTTGTTGAACTTTGGTGCCTCTACGTTAGAATAGAAACTCCCTGTCTCTTTCTCCTTTAGATGCTTTTTTCCTTCTGCAGGATCAGTGTTTTACACAACGATTGAAAGAGCTACTGTGTCTTGGTGCTCTGCTTTGATCTGCCACCACCACTGCTGGTGATTATTCTTGGATGACGTCTCTATTCACTTATTTCTTTGTTACCCAGCTTGGGTAGTGTGTGGTTGTGTCTATTTGACCAGAAGGGGAGGATTTGAACAGGGGTTACATTATGTAACATTGCTTTTTTCTTTGGTTTGTTTTTCTGTCCGTTCACAGCTCTTTGCAGGATCCAACTCATCGGCTTTCTGTGGAAAGCGCTGCAACAAGCTACAAGTCAATAAACTGTGCACAGCACCCGTATTGCAACAGTGTGCATGAACAAAGCTTTTACAGACCAGACACACTTACGTCAACCAAGACTACTAACTGTTACATTACATTTTCATTCACTACTCTCAGATTGATCATATCAGATGGTGTGTGCATAAGACCCTTACATTGTTTAATTTCAATGTACTGTAATTACCACTTGGGGTATAATAGGCCTGATATGTAATATATAATCATTGATGTTAACATAATTGCGTCGTACATAGTAACAGCTGTACTAAAGCTTAATTGAATGGTCACAATTTCCATAAAATATGATTGATAGATGCATGAATTAATTATTGTTTTTCATGAAGGGGACATCAAGCTCTATACGTGGGTGATCGACCACAGCTGACATTTAACCTACTTTGCACCATGTTTTGTAAGTATAGTAAATTGACCATTAATCATTGCCAGCAAGATCCCACTTTGCAATGACTCACAGGAAGGTTAGGTTGATATATAGTGCCCTCCTGTGTTAAAATAGTAAAACACACACACATGCAGGCAGCTACAATGATTGATAAATAACAATAAAAACTGAAAACAGAAACGCATCCAAGTGCTTGTACAGACAATGAATCAGTGTCAAAATGAGATAATGGCAATAAATGAAAAGACGGCAGCTGAAGTCATAGTTTATTATGCTTATATCCAGTGACTGAAATGGACCAATAAGGTGCCAGTACCTTAATTCAGTAGCTGCATGACATGATCATCGTATGTGTCTTGGATATATTTATACATATTTCTTGTTAATATATTCCACTCCAAATGTATTTTTGTATACATTTCATTACATACATTAGGCCTACATACAACATACATTTCCTCAGTTTGTACATTTGTATATAGGGTTAATAAACACTTGATGTATGTAGCTATTGATGCAAAGCAAATTGTACACAAATATAATATTGCATAGGCTATACACTACAATAAAACCAACTGAAAATATGATAGGCCTACAGATGAAATTGGATAATGAGATGGAATACTAAAGGCATTTTCAGCACTGTTTTCTCAGCATTAGGAGTAAGGGTACTCATGTGGACATAAATCAGAAGTGTCGAGAGTCAGTACTGAAGAGTACCGGCCCATTTCAGTCACTGTGCTTATTCCTGAAGTACAAAACTTTAAAATATTTAAAACTCCACAGACCAGATAAGACAGATGTCACCATCAATGCAATCATTATATTTCCCATCAATCACACATTAGTAGTGTTTCTATCACTAATTGAGATTCACATTCTTGATTCTTTGAATCAAAGATGCGTCTGCCCTCGGGCTCACAGTGTTACATGTCACGCCTGGGCTGTGCTGAAGAAAGAGAAAATAAAACTGCTGTCTGAGCCAGCGGGTGGTTGATTTGTTCCTTTGGGTCTCACCACAGAAAAAGGACAATGTGGACAAAGTGATTGCAGTTACTGCAAAGATAAAAGAGTCAGCTAATTAAATGTGATTCGATATGCCTTTTTAGAGTAAAACAGCTTGTTGGTAAAAGGTGACAAATGATCCCTAACGTAAACGAGATGATACATATAATCCTGACTATAATATTTGACTAATTCCACAGGAAAACTGTGAACAACTACAGTATGTAGCTACACTACAGGGACGGCTCTAGCCCTTTTTGTGCCCTGGGTTAAATTTGGATTTGAGAAAGTGTATCTCTGTCTTTATTTATTTATTTGTTCATTTGTTTGTACCTCAATGTAGAAAAGGAGGAATGATGCCCTCCAGCGTTTTTTAATTTTTTTATAGTGTGACCAGCGCTCCCCAGAAGGTGGCGCCCTAGACGACCGCCTATATGGCCTATGCCTTAAGCTAGCCCTTCTACACTAGGTCAAAGATGAACAAAGGGTGCTAGTTTGTAAACTGTGATAAACAGGAATTGTAATTTTACCATTTGGCATTGTTTTCTCTTCCAAATGTTTGGCTAACCTGGGGATTTGTTTAAAACCCTGTGTGATTGTCTGAGTGCATGTGTTTCTTTCTGACTTATACTGTATTTTTCACGTCCCAGATCTTTTTGTAAGTATAATATTATTACTACTGATAGAATTGATGGCCAAAAGGGCCCAAACAATGAAAATAACCCCCAAGCTCTAACAAACTGGATGTTTTCCTATAATTACATTCACTTCAATTGTCATCACTTTAAATAGCTACTTAAAGGGACTGTTTGTAAGAATCCGAAATTAGTTGTAACAGTGACACCTGTGGCCGTTAAGTCAACGAAAGTCAGTGTCCTGGTGCTCGCGCTCGCCCGTGTGCACGCGCTACGTGACAGGGAAGACACCGGCACCCGGTCGGAGACGATAGCGTTTCTAGCTGCGGAGCCCCGTCACTTCACAAGACACGGGAAACCTCTGTTGGTCTGGAGGAGCTGCAGCATTTATTTCTGCACAAACGTCCACTGTAGAGCTAAACTAACTCTTCTGCAGTGTGTAGTGTGCGCACATGCACGTGAGGTGGAGCGAGCTGTGAGTGAAGGCAAGCAGGCAGAGGAGCAGAGTACAGCAGAGACTCCGGCCCTGGAGACCAAAGCCTCGGTCTCCCCCACATCCTCCGACCGCGGCCAACACTGTTTTGCAAGACTGGCTTCACTAGATACAACTTTGTGGTTTTGGTGCTTCCGTGTAGTTAGTGTTGGAGTCTTGTCTGAACAGCGTAGCCACACGCGAGCGCACATGGGACACCGACCCGGATTGATTTATACGTGTAAGAAGTTACAAACAGTCCCTTTAGCAGAAGTTTTTTTTTTTTTTGTCTTACTGCAGCTCAAGCCAGTCATTTTTGCCACTGATAAGTTCTCTCACAGATGCAGCAGGCCTGTAAGCCACAAAGTGACACTGAAGTGTGAAGGCGGAATATGATTCAGTCTCAGTTCACACCCAGGAACTGAGTGTGCTTGTGTGATAGCTCAAACTATCTCAAACTTTTGAAAGACAAGTGAACAAGGAGGAAATCAGAAAAACCACATTGGGCAGAATTATATGAGTCTCGAACCAAAAACACAGATGGCCTACTTCTTTGTTACCACTTACCACCACCTCTTACTGCTTTTTATATTTAAACAGCACGTTTAGATTTCTGACTTTCAGTCCTCTCGTAAAATAACTGCCATAAGGTTAGTAGTAACATAAGCCTTCGTGTCCGGTTAGTTAGCGAGTCAGTGTGAAAAGGTTGCCTTTCTCCAATTTCACTAGGCCTTGTTCACCAAAATGAACAGTGTTTTTTGCATAGGCTTAATAATTTCAGTCCAATATTTCAGCTTATTTGATAAATTATCAAGGAAGGTGAATTAAGGACACAAGCTTGTTTAGTTTGTTTGTTTTATGTGCTCCTAGGATTTCTTGTTGTTCTCTCTGGGATGTTGGGGAAGAATCAAATAAAGTGCAAACAGGTTAGCCAAATTGTGCCCTCATAACAGGAAGGGGCTGAGCACTGATAAGATGGAAGATAGGTAAGATAGTTCTGCTGTAAATTACATTCTCATTGGTATGGATGGGTGCCCATAGATGTCAGCAGTAACTCAGACATCTTGTATTAATGGTATGTTCATTATTCTGTGTGAATTTGGATGCTTGCTTGGTTTAGCTCACCTTATAGGCCCACTTACGTACCTGGGCAGGTGGTAAGTTTCAATTAGGTGAGGCTGAGAAGATAAAGGTCCTGACACACCAAGGCAATGGTCGGTTGTCGGACAGTTTGGGGCCATCAGTGAAAGTAAAGGGCTAACGATTTAACAAAGATATTGCCACACATCATTTGCGTACAAAAATGTAATTAGGCATTGGTGATAAAGAGTTATACTGTTAAATTTAGACATTATAAACTGTATTTGTTTTTAATTAGGTACATACTGTATGCACAAAAACATCATAACATTAAAAACAGAATCCAGGAATAGTATATATATATATATATATATATATATATATATATATAATGTATGCTTAATATTAAGTAGAGCAGACAGCAAAGGGAAAAAACAAAACAAAAACAAGGCACTCCTTATGCCTTCATGACCTAGAGTCGATATGCATTGGTTGGTTGGTTGGTTGGTTAGATTACCTATATGCTTGAAGAATAAACTTATAATATAATTTCATCTGAAGATGGAGTGCCTGGGGGTTTATATTAATATTAAGCTAGACTTCCTGGATTCTGTTTTTTGCACTTTCACCCGCCCCAGCTAAAGAGCATGCTTCCTTCTCCCTGTGTGAACACCTTTTTTTCCCTACATTTGAGAAGCTGGAACAAACAGATTATTTTATTTATTTTTTATTTTTGTGAACATCATAACATTAGTTTGATAGTGTGTAGAGGAGTGAAACTTGCCAGTTACTCTAGAATGACACAGAACTACATTAATGGTAATAATTCAGTTATACTTTGCTGACACTGTTAAATGTAATAATAATAATACTAGTATAATGAATAATAGTAATTCAAACTTGGAGATTTTACATTCAATAGTTTCAACTGTGGCTCCGCTGCTGCTGCTGTTATTTCCCACTTTTTGACACTGCCTGTATTGCTTTGATCCACTCCTTTCTCTCGTCCGCTGTAGCAGCTTGGAGGAAGTAGTGAGTCTCATCCGAGGTGATGATCTCAAAGAGGTTGCCGTCAATGTCATATTTTTTGGCTGAAACCCGGAAAAGACGAGGAAACAGAGTTAAAAGGGATGAGTTCATGAGAAAGTACTGACAGTCACCAATTATATTTCCTGGTCACAGTGGGGAAGCAACAGGGCATGTGTGTCCTGTGACCAGTAGTCCCACTCACCATCAGGCACATACTCCACCGCTGTAACTACAGACCCACGGAGATGGATCGAGCCCAGAGGATCATCACCCTGACACACAGAAAAGAGACAAAAGAAGGTAGAAATTGGGAGCAAGAAAGATTATGTGAGTAAAAGAAACTGTCATTCTTTACTCTTTCTTATTTCAGCTTGTACAAGTCAGTATATTTACCTTTGTAGGATCGTAATAATGCATAAAAGCAGGGTCGTCTCTCAGTATGAACTTTCGCACCTTCCAGTTTTTTCTCTTATGTCCCTGTGATAAAATAACACAACTTGCTTTATTTGATTTTCCAAAAATTACTAAACAGCATTGTGTAAAGCTAATATGAATGAGACTTCCTCTTTCAGTGAAAGTGACAAATTATCTACCCAACAAAAAAATGTCACACTTTCCACCGCAGGGGATTTTTCATCTCCATGTGTGAATGTGAAAGCTCATTTAAAAAGTGTGATGCTTTGTAGCTGGACAACATAGAGCCTGGCTTCTCATCAATATTATTATTCCTATTATTAACACAGTGTAAATTATCATTGTCGATGCATGCAGTGGAACAAAACAGGCTGTTCTCATACACCGTTCGCAGCTATAGTAATGCACTGTAATTCATATACATATCCCACAAAATTAATTTGTATGTAATCCATGTAATTGTGAAACAGGAATAAAGAGAGACAAACATACTAAAGTTATGTCACCTATGGAGTTATTTTAACCCAAACTACGATCTTTTCCTAAACCTAGCTAAGTAGTTTTTGTCACGTAACTTCTGTACTAAAGTTACGTAACTTTCGGTGTTATTTAACCCAAACCATGATCTTTTCCTACACCTATCTAGGTAGTTTTATCGTCTAAACCTAACTAATTGGTTTTGTTGTCTAAACCTAACTGAGTAGTTTTGTTGCTTAAACCTTACTAAGTAGTTTTGTTGCTTAAAACTAAGTAAGTGGATCTTTTCCTTAACCTAACTAAGTAGTTTTGTTGCCTAAACATAGCTAAGTAGTTTGGTTGTCTAAACCTAACTAAGTAGTTTTGTTGCTTAAACCTAACTAAGTCGTTTTGTTTATTTAAACCTAACTAAGTAGTTTTGTTGCCTATACATAGCTAAGTAGTTTTGCTGCCTAAACCTAAGTTGTTTCCTGTGAAGACAAGAAAAGACTGGAGCGGAAATTGACATATGCGTCCTGTGTTGCTGGACTTTCGTAGGATAACGAACAAAAAATGAGGAATAACTTTTGGTAAGATATCATCAATGTATGAGGATACATTGAACAAAAACACTGTGACACTTTAGCTTGCTTTCTGATTCACCTGTTTCAGTAAACAGCCCTGTTTTACGATGTTTCCTCTGAATTCTTCCTTCAGAAGCACGTCTTCATCACTGGAGTAGCCTTCACAGAAGAACCCACTGTCTGCCTGCCATACACACATCACACATAGATATACATAAATCATGTTTCATCATCCCCAACCTTATTAGTTAAATATGTTAAATGTTCAATAGTGGCCTTTCGAACTTACAAAGTAATAAAGAGCAGCTGTCTCATCCAAGAAGGCTGATTGCTCTCCACTCTCTGCTCCCTCCTTTGACACGTCGCCCGCAGGCTGCAGAAAGCCCTCATTCATGAGCCCTGTTGCTAACATGAGGGCCTCAGGCCGATTTCTGGCTTTCTCCATGGAAATCAGCCACTCTACCACTGTCGCACCTGCAAAAAGAAGGAAGGAGCGAAAAATGACGAAAGCATTAGAAAGTAGAAAAAAAACAAAAAACTCTTTTCACACCTGTAACATCTTTAAAAAAAAAAAAAAAAAAAAAAAAGACAACAGTACCGGTGAAGCAGTGGTTGAAGACTCGATTCTCCTGCTCCAGTTTTAACTCTTTTACTCCATCATCTTGGTCTTTCATCAGTGTGTACAGTTCACTGAGAAAACACGATGCAGACAACAACAGTCAACATGTCTTGCCGTTCTATTATTCTTTCATTAAGCACAAGCAATTGTCTGTTCACTAATCCCCTGCGTGTCTAGATATGGTTGCTAAGCTATGATTGGACAATCAATCACTGTATGGATTGATTGTCCAATCAGTCCTGTCGGTGTGCATGGGGCTCGACTTTTATGAACTGTGGTAAACAAAGACTCTGGAAGTTTTTCATACTGTTTTCAAAACCAAAAGCACAAATGATATGGAGCCCAGCTAACTAGCTTACTGCCTGTAGTACAAGCAAAAAGCGTATCTTTACCTAATTACATTATTTTGTGCAGTTATGCTGAATTCACACCAGGTAGTGGCAAAGTGCGGCTCGCCGCAATAATTCAGTTTTTCAGTGGCCGGGCGTGTTTTTCACGAGGGAAGAAATTCTTTGTAACATAGGTCAACATGTCACAGGAGTCACAGGATCTGTTTACTGATTGGCTGCGGGTATTCTTTGGCCGCACTTTGCCGTAGAATCCAACAGCCACAGCTTGCTGACCTTGAGAGCAGCTACTGCAGCTTTCCATAGACATTTGCATGGCAGCTCACCTCACGCCGCACTTCACCTCTGCTCTGGTGTGAATTCTGTGTTACAGGTAAAGTTACAATAAGCCGCATTCAGGATCGCACGATGCTTTCTCTTTTCCTAAGCGGCTCTGCACCGAGGCCTGTACTACGAAGCGAGTTCAACATACCTAGGGTATCTTCTCGTTATCTGGCTTTACTAACCCTAACAAACGAGATCACGCTATATCAACCCAGGGTTTCTCAGTCTGGCTGTGAGCGCGTTCACGTGAACGGGGAGGTGTTTGCAGCATCTGACCAATCACTAACATGGACAAGTCCACAGATTTGCAGACAGACAGGCAGAGCGGCACATTTTACAAAGAGTAAACTATATTAGACAAATACGAAGAAATTAAACACATAATCCAGGTTAAAAGTAACACAGTTGAAGCTGCCAAATGCAGGAAGGACAGCTGGCAAAAGAAAACAAATGTGTGAATGGGTAAATTAACAGTTATTAATTTAACAGAACACTCAAAAGTAAGATATACTCGCCTAGATATAAATAGTTTTTAAATGTATAACAGATGACTGGATTACACCTAACAATGCCCAGTATTAGATATACAGCGTGTATGACTAGTTTAACCTTCTTTCAACTGAGTCCCCTTCTCAGGCGGTGTGAAACGGATTCAAGAGGAAGTTCAAAAATAAGTATGAAAATATAATTCAAAGACGGAAAGCACCTATAGCCTAGAGCCAGCTGTCCTTCCTGCATTTGCCAGTTTAAACTGTGTTGTTTTTAGCCTGGATTATGACTTAAACTTCTTCACATGTGTGTAATATTACCATACGATCCTCACACCAAGCTCTGATTGTTCAGTAGGCGATGCTTTCATACGAGTTGATCTCTTATCTGGAACATAACCTGCTACGGAGCAGGTTAGCTGTTCAGCAAAAGTTACCATGGCGATCTGCCCCGGTAAGAAGTGATCCACCTTCGCAGGACGGAAAGCCTGAAGGATTACCCCGAAGTTACCTCACTAACGCCAAATCCTGCTTCGTAGTACAGGCCTCTGGCCTCTGCTTTCATTGCATTTGGGGAACCAAAACAAACACATTACTTGCTGCTCTCATCAGTTTGGCCTTTCACACAGTAAGCGGTTTGTGCTGTGCCCAAAGTTCAATTAGTCCTCCTCAAAGCCTTTTTCTCTTGCAACTTTAATAGTGACACATAGGCTACTATTTGAAACGCTAAAAACATGGTTTCCTAAAATCAACTAATCCATAAACCAGGTTATGCTAGAATGAAATATCTTACATTTTTCTTTAGAATGCTTATAATTAGAAATATTTGTCTGGGACCTGTAAGCTTTACTCTCAGTCTTTTAGCATAATGTGTAGCCATCATGCAGGTTTCAGAGAGTTTTCAACCAATAGGCCTTTTTTACCCGGAAGACATTTTGACGTGTCACAGCAGGAGAAGCAAAGGTGTAAATAATGAAATGAATGAAGCAGTAGCTAAGGGGGGGGCAGGACTTAAGCTAAGGGTCAATTCTTAGAATGAAATGAATCAGTTTATTGGTCTTTTCAAAAGATTGTTCCCACCACCAAGAAGATTTGACAGAACATACGTCAGGTTGATTTTGTCAGGCAGGCGAATGGAGCGTCTCGTGGACTTCCTGGCAAACTTTCTTCCCCCATCCAGGCAGGTAATGGCTCTCTTGATGTCCTTGACCCAACACTCTCTCTCCTCCACATGTGAGGCTTGAAAGAAGTGATCCTGTTTCTTCTCTGTGGTAACCTTGAAAACCAGCTATAGATGGAACATTATCAGTCAGTCACGCTGTTATGTTTTCTGTTTTCTCTTGAGAATTTGCTTCAACAACAAAACACAGCTGCTAATTAAAAAAAAAAAAAAAAAAGACTCAATAGGCTGTCTCAAATGAATCAAATCTTCAAATTTAGTATTTCAAATCTTAAACGTTAATTATAGTCTTGAACTCTGTTACTATACTCTGCCATAGCAGCAGAGGTGGAAGAAGTACTCAGATGTTTTACTTAAGTAAAAGTAGGAGTTCTACAGTGTAGAAATACTCTGTTACAAGTAGAACTTCTCCATTCAAAATGTTACTTAATGTTACCTAATCTTACTTACGTAAGCATTAGCATCAAAATATACTTAAAGTGCTCATTATGCATAATGACTCCTTTTACAGTGTTATATTATCATAGTATATTATCATGTTTTTACCACTAATGAATACATTTTAATCTTGTAGTTCTTCAATGAAGAGCCACTTTTAGATACTTTGTTTACTACTGGGTAGTTTAGTAGTATTAGAACTTTTACTAATAAAATCTAGATCTGAAAATTAAACTAACTCCAGCTGTCAGATAAATGTAGTGGAGTGAAAAGTACAATATTTCCCTCTGAGATGTAATGGAATAGAAGTACAAAATAGCAGAAAATGGAAATACTCAGGTAAAGTACAAGTATCTCAATTGTACAATACTTGAGTAAATGTACTTAGTTACTTTCCACTGCTGCATAACAGTTATTGTCACATCTCTAATGCTTTCCTACTAGTTCAGATTTTTCAACAGCTACACTTGACATTTTCTTACCGTCCTCTTGCCAAAATCCTGGCAAGGACTGATGAGCGTGGCTCCCTTTAGTGGGATCATTCCTTTCGGAGATCGGTCTGTTTTCTTTTTATAGAATTCCACCCCATCCTCCGACAGCACCACCCACACTGCCTTCCAGGAGTTTAGCACCGTGCCCTGAGGATCAATGAGACAGTTCACAACAGGAAACCTAGACAAAAGTATTGTGTGTCGAGGATAGTTGTTAAATGGAGTGTGTTGTACATTTACTGAATATTTTTTACTTATTTGAACATCTCTTTGTTATTACTAAAGGTACTTGTATCGGTTAGTTTGATATTGTCAGGATAGCTGTTCAGAAGATGTAATATGAAAAATACCAAATTAATGACAGGAATTTCCCTCTGTAAACATTCACTTTTGCTTTGTGTTTCATTTCACAAAATCAGTTTGATAACATGAAGTGAAAGAATTAAACTACTGGGGACATAAACACATGAAAATGCAGAAATGAATCTAAAGTTAGGAGTTCTAATAATACGTAGAGGAAAAAGGAATTACTGGCTTTGGCCACCCATCTCTTGCACAATTTGGGTTTGTGTTTGTATTTTCTCCATTTCACAAACTATCGTGCCCCGTGGAGCTCACAGTATCCTCTGCTTATGTTAGAAACAAAGTCTTCCCAAAAATATATCTGCTATGAGACACATGCCTTTAAGCATCACAAGAAAGCTGTGTGCAGAACTGTGACTGTGCTCCTCAAATTCAACCAGGGGATAAATAAAACAACAGAAACATGTAACAACAATATAGTGTTGGAATATCAGCCTTTGACTTCTGAACAGCTGTTTAATCCTCAGTCTGGTCATTCCTGTCCTGCACTGTGGACTGCATCATTCATACTGTACTTTCTTTTATACATAACACTGTGTATAGTTTCAACACTAATACTCTGTTTATGCAAAACACAGATTTATATGTGTATGTCATTAAATTGTGGACACATGCACAAGTATCAACACTAATCAGGACTTTTCTTCCTGTTAACAAATCTCCCCAGAAGACCAAAACCAACAATGATTTTACGTTTCTCAAAACTTTCCGACCACCCTGCCCTGTCTGTGGCACACAGCCCCAAGCCTATTTGTTCCCTTGGAAAAAGTACAACTTTAAAAAACGGTCTCAAATATATAGTTCAATTTTGAAAAAAAAGAAAAAATAAGTCATTTCTTAAATAAGCTGGGCACTTTAGTTTTTAACAAACAATACTTTAACAGGAGTAAGTAATGCATTTGTTAGGGACTATTTACAGCCGTGGATTAATACACATTTGGTGCTCTAGCAAGTGTAAACGGCAGCAAAATAAGCTACTGTGCCCATTAGAGCTGGGTATCGGTTAAACAATGATGATGCCAGTACCAATACAAGTACCCTTAATGTGATACCGATACTAATAGAGTATTTAATTCGATACCCATCATGTGAATGGAAGCTGTGTGTGTGTGTGAGTATGTGTCTGGCTAGCTAATCGAAGCCACACTGCACATAACGCCAACCCTCCGGTTCCCCCACCAGGTTAACTTTGTCAGCACTGTTGCCGCTGTTCATGCTGTCAGCACCATTAGCTGCTAGCCGCTGGCTCAGACATCTCCATCTTCAGAGTCGTGTGCAAGCAGGCAGTAGTGGGCCTATCACACGTCACATTAAATCGAAGAACGCTGTGATTGGCTGCGAGCAAATAGTCTTTTTTTTTCTAGATCTGGGCACAAAATCGACAGAAAAAATCCAGGATCGATTGTAGATATTATTTGACTGGAGAAGTTTCGATATAATTAATTTTTTTTTACCTATGGACATGAATTAAAAACAAGTGAAGAGGTATTTGCCGCTTGTCCATCCTTTATTGTACAAGAGCCTTTACTGCTGAACTTTGATGCAGGTTTTTACAGTGTTTTACCACACTTTTTGTCTTTTGATTGCATTTTATTGACCCTCCAACAATTAAGTCATGAATGGACATGTATGCACCATTAATCAACTGTTTGCATTATACCTGTGTTCGTTCCACCACTCTGTCCATGAAAAAGGTTAAAGGTTCTCTGACAATGCCATAGCCATCTTTAGTCATGACCATTATGAACAGCTGTGGCTATTTATAGCACCCATAGTGTCATCACATCATTCATAAGATAAAACACAGCAGTCATGATGTCTCAATCATCATTAAACAAGAGACAGATCATCAATAATGATTATGTTACTGTCATCGAACCAGAGTTTACAAAGTGCTTCACAATATAGGACAAAATGAAAAGAACACACAGGATAATAAAGTTATGTCGCAGCAAATGAAAAAAACAAAACGGAAAACCCTATTCATTAAAATACCGTTTATAAATGTTACTTTGAAGACGTGTTAGGTCTGTGGAAAGCAAAAAAGTCACACCTGGCTCAGTCGAGAAAAAACTGGATGTGTGAAACAAACTAGGGCTGTCAAAGTTAACACAATAATGACTGAAAGCTAGAGTAAAGATACTGGCATCATAAAAACCTAGAAAACCTAAGGAATCCATTGGTACCAACCATAACATACTAGCTTGTCGCAAAAGACAATATATAACGTTCAAAACTTAACGCTAAATTTTGGTGAGGAAAACTGGCATGTCCATTTTCAAAGGGGTCCCTTGACCTCTGCCCTCCAGATATGTGAATGCAAATGGATTCTATGAGTATACCCACGACTCTCCCCTTTACAGACATGCCCACTTTGTGATAATCACATGCAGTTTGGGGCAAGTCATAGTGAACTATTTCTGTAGTACATTCATGGCATACTGCAAAGAGATTTCGCAAATTCAGGTTCATTCAGGTTATGGCATTCTTAGGTTTTCTCCTCAAGTGTTATTTTGTTTTTATGTCGGATGAATGGTGAAACACAAAGCACATTGCATGTTTTACTCTGGGTTCTGGACAGAAGCAGGAACTTGAGTTGCTGTTGCGACAGAAGGACAGAAGTGTAGTTCTGTATTATGCAGCAACTTTTGAGTGAAATGCACATCTGTTCCTCTGGGTACTGGTTTGACTTGGAGCAGCAGTCCTCTTTACCAGCGCTGTTTGTCCAGTCCAGACGTTTTCGAGATGTTTATTTATTCATTTTTGTCCCAGTTTGGGTGACGGATGCATCTGGACTAACCTTAAACTCGCACTAACTGAGAAAGTGGTCCTCGCCAACACAGTAATCATTTCCTCTTGGTTCAAAAACTCAAAAGTGGTCCTTGTCAAAACCTCTTATAAATCATGCATTCTGCAATACTGCATCCTTTAAGACACACTTTTATTACTTTGAAGTTAGTCTTTTTTCATAGATGTCAATTTGCACTCTTGTTTTACTATATCATTGCCTACTAATAGATATAGAGCGTGTTGCTACAGTGCCAAACCTCTATGTACGCAGAACCAAACATAAAGTCATGCAATGTGAGGAAGTGAATAGTATTTTCTTGTAGTTCTTCTTACCTTTTTCACCAAGTATCCCTCTCTGATCTGTTGTGGCTCCATGACCCTGCTCTTTGCTACTCTCAACTTCCGTCCCTTTTTGAGCGACTGTTGAATATGTTTCCCACCCAATCCACCTACTCTCACTCTCTATATGTCTCTATCTCTCTCTGCCTCTCTGTCAAAACCACAACCACACACGCGACAAACACTAGCAGGAAGTTGTGCATGTTGGGTGTGTGACAACACTGCGTGGTCAATCAGCTTCCTCTTCTCTGTGGTATTATTAGTTGCCGTTATGCTCGACTGGTGTCTCTAAAGTTGACAGTGTAGAATATAAAGAAGTAACTTGACAGTTCTGATGAAAATACAAAAGGAATATATCTCGAACGTGTCATTGCAGTTACAGTAAAACTCATCTCTTTGAATTTAAACAGAGGAGGCTGGAAAAGAAACACAGTGAAGCACAGATTGCCTCAGAGTCTTACAGTAAATGTGCCTCAAATTTAGTCACATTCAAATTTAAAAATAATTCTGCTGTGCCTACGATTGAATAATTTCTTTTACTGGACTTTTTTTTTCCTTTATTACATTTAGTGTGTATTTGGCATGTGTGTGTTTTCTGTTTTTCTTCTTTGTTTCCTGTGGTTGTCTTTAAAGGAACAGTGTGCAGGATTTTGGGAGATCTATTGGCAGAATATAATATTCATAACTATGTTTTCATTAGTGTATAATCACCTGAACTAAGAATTGTTGCGCTTTCGTTAGCTTAGAATGAGCCCTTCATATCTACATAGGAAGCGGGTCCTCATAACATGGTCCGCCATGTTGCTGCGCCATGTTTCTACAGTAGCCCAGAACGGACAAACCAAACACTGGCTCTAGAGAGAGCCTTCGCATTTTTACGTGTGACTTCCGTTGCTCCTAAAGTTGTGTTATTATGGTAAGGATGGCCTCTGAGCGAGGTGAACAGCGTTACCACGGTTTTGTACTCGGCGGCTCACGTTACCGCAGTTTTGGAAATGGAGGAGTGAGCGGAGGGGTATGGAGATACCACCAAATTCTACACACTGTACCTTTAACATGTTTGTGCTCCAATTTTTACATTTTGTCTGATGGTTTTATACTTTTTCACTTTTTTTTCACTAACCCTGAGACACCAGAAATAAAATTCTGTCACCATAAGTATTGCAGTTTGGCATTCACAAAAACCTGTATTACAACCTTATAACCTGTGAACATCCCAACTCTATATTTAGCTAGAGTATGAATAGCTATGAGTGTATGACCTAGGGTTGGGTACATCATCAGCTGACCTGAGTCAGACTAGTGGGCCTATTTCTGGAAAGACAAAGGTTCCTCTTTTTCTGATTGGTCTTTGTACTGTACTTAGGGTGGTGTGGACAGGCTGGAAACCAACAGAGGGGAAACACATTTTAAAAAAAGTTTGCAGTACATTCTTCTAATATTTACTTATTTTCAATGGCCTTTAATATTTTAGTATTTATACACTTTTTTATGAATTGCTTTTGCAATTTATTCTGTTTTATGTTTTAGATTTGTGCGCATTTTATGATATTTTCCATTGCAGCCTATTGTTGTTTTGTTGCTTTTGTTGATGGTATTTTACTCGATTTTCACTTTAAATTGTACAGCACTTTGGTCAATTCCAGTTGTTTTTAAACATGTTATATAGATCAAACTGACTTTACTTGATTTATTAGTTTATTTAACTTCAAAATGTATGTAAAAAGCTGCACCAGGGAGCAGCAGTCAGTAGAGCAATGGAACCATACGACTTACATACATACAATATAATATATTAGTATCTATTTATGAATCATAAAGATGGAGATTCTTTCTAAATTGCACAGTTAGTCCTGACTCTTAAAAAACATTGCTGGACTGTCACTTAACTTCAGTTGCACCACATTTCACTCGCCCCTTATCAGAATGTGTCACAGCATTGTTGTTACGCCAACTGAAGTCATTTCATGACAAGAAAGGAAGTCTTGGTATCTGAGAGGTGTCAGCTCTCATGAACAATTGTTTGCGTCAGTGGAAAAAGTCAAGATCCAACAAAGAAATGAGTGGCAGGGAGGAAACACTGACTTATTTTTGAAGATTGTCACTGAATCAATATAGTTAGGGCTGTCCTCGACCAAAGAAATTCTAAGTCAAGTAACACTCAAACGATTTTGTTGACTTATCGATTAGTCGATTTAATCTGTGAAACTGAGTTCCTCCACAAAGATCACACAAAAGCACCACTTTAAATCTTGTTTTTACCAGAGATGTGCTCATACGTTTCTTGTAAATAAGTCATTCAGCATAAAAGATAACTAATCAGCTTAAGAAATCTTAGTTGACTAAGACAAAACAACTGATTAGTCGACTATATCGACTAAGACTATATATACTATAGTACTTTCAGTTTATTTTGATACTGCTTATTCACCTGTATGAAGCAATAACACAATAAACTGAAAGTACTATATATATAAAAGTCTTGTATTATATTGTATAGTTTGTTGTATGAAACAATAATAACACAATAAAATTAACATCTGTATACTATAATGCTGCTCATATATTGTATTGGAGAGCAACATAGTATACAGATGTTCATGTTACTGTGTTATTGCATCATACAACAAACTACATAATATAATACAACACTTTAATATATACTGTACTTTCAGTTTATTTTGATTCTCCTTATTCACCTGTAAGAAGCAATAAACCAATAACATGAACATCTGTACACTGTAATGCTCTCCAATACAACATCCGAGCAGTAAAATCTGTTTCAACTTGTGAAGATAATGACGTTTACTTTCTGTTCTGTTTGTATCAGAGGCCTTGTTTCAGCCCAATTATGATTGTGAAAGATACGTTTGTGGTAAAGCAATTCACAGGGCTGGCACATTAACAGTTGATTCCTGTGATGTTATTAATGTTCCTCTAGAGGGTGACATAAACACATTAAAGGCAAAATAAGCAAAATGAAATCAGGCAGACTGCTGAGCTGCAGTGAGGGGTTACACTATAGCACTAAAAAGAGGAAACAAAAGGCTACAGATGGGAATGATTGGTCAGACATTTAAAAAAAAAAGTGATGGAAAATTGGTGAATATCTCATTCCACAAAAATAAACTTCATGTGCATCATCATGATCATATTGACAACCGGAGCACAAAAACAAGCTGATAGAATCGTTATAGGCTATCTTATGTGTTCAGTAATCCTAATGAGAAGCTGCCTCATTTTAATCAAGCAGTTATTTAATGATAAGACCACACTGTGAGCGGTCACCTTCTGATGATGACCTCATTCCTTAAAACGCGGTTCACTGTGGCTGCCAGGCATTTATCAAAAGGGACACTGACTACTGGTTGTGTGTCTGCCTTGAGTCATGCTTTTCTCTTCACTATGAATACACATCAAGGGGAGGGGGGGGGGGGGGGCAGGTGTTTATGAGTTTATTAATGAATCTTGAGGGCATTGAGTTTCATTAACTGTCAGCATAAGAGTAATCCCTCTGCGGCGGTGATTGAAAAGGGGCTCGAGGTGTGGAATGTTAATTCCACTGCGAAAACAAAGACGGAAGCAAAGAGGACACAACTCTCGTTCTAATCAAGAGCCGTAATCAAGGACATCTTCAGAGAGGAAAAAAAACACTTCAAGGGCTGGTGCGAAGTATTTAGGGCGGCCTATTGGCAGAAATGAAATATAATATTGATTATTATGTTTTGATTAGTGTATAATCACCTGAAACTATAAATCGTTGTGTTTTTGTTAGCTTAGAATGAGCCCTTCATATCTCCATAGGGAGCAGGTCCTCTCGTCACTGATACACCATGTTTCTACAGTAGCCCGGAATGGACAAACCAAACACTGGCGCTAGAGAGGGCCTTTCAGGTTTTTACCTGAAGGCAGAGGTGTGGACTCGAGTCACGACTTGGACTCAAGTGACAAATTTGATGACTTTAGATTCCACTTGACAAAATAAAAAAAGACTTGCAACTCGACTTGGACTTGGACACTCGTGACTCGAGACTTCATTTGGACTTGAACTTTTTGACTTGAAAATATTTTATACCTTCCCCCAAGCCAAAAAATTAAAAAGTATGTTATTTAAGAAGTGTGTGCACGAAGACGTTAAACTGCACGGTACCGGAGGTGTCAGATGTTGTTTTCTTTTTTTACTTTTGTAGAGATCCTTTATTGATTTGTTCGGGAAGAGGACTTACTCATGGAGGGGAAAAAAAACTGAACTGAACAAACTGAATTTCTATATTGCTGAATCCCAGAAAAGTTGTGTTTTCTTGTTGAGCTCTGGACTCTTTATTTTTGGTGAATCTTATTGGGACTTAGATCCCCAGATCCACTTTGTTTGAACCAATATGAGAGCATCTAATCAAGTTGCAGCAGAAATCCATGAAGAACTAACATTACGTCATTGAGCAACATGTTATTCTGTTGTTAAAATGACATTACATTTGTTGAAGAGTTTGTTATGACTTGTTTAGGACTTGAAACTCAAAGTTTAGGACTGAGGACTTGGGACTTGTCAGTCTTGACTTGGGTCTTGAGTGCAATGACCTGAGACTTGCTTACAAAACAATGACTTGGTCCCACCTCTGCCTGAAGGCCACCATAGCTCTCTGACATGCTTGGAAAGGGAGGGTTGAGCAGAAGGGTATTCAGTTGGTTGCAATCTACACCCACCCTCACCACTAGATGCCTGCAAATCCTACACACTGAACCTTTAATCCTGGTCTTCTTTGCATGTATGAAACATATCAAGGTGCAATAACAAAAGCTCAGAGAAAATGAATAATAATCAAATCATCCTTTTGGTTTATCTTACTGAAATAATGTCTCTCCGTCTCTCCTCTTCATCCCTGTGCTGCCCTTTCATGTACACGGGCGCATAAAGCAGTATTATGATGACGTACAGTACATCCTGGGAATAGAGAGAAGAAACAGATCAGTTGAGCTCGAAGAGGAGATGAGTAAGGTAAGCATGATGAAACTGAAGAAACAGGACATCTCCACACACAGAGACCAATCCGCTCTCTTCCCATCTCACTAAACCTTTTCACACTGGAAATGACGTATGAACAATCATTGTCAAATACCTACAAGGAATAAATGTACCATCAGGACCATTAATATGACCATTAGTGTGATTATAAGGTACTGTACCTTTTCTATATAATATACTGTATATAGAAATAGAAAATGCTCTTTCCAGCTTCCTGGGGAGTCAGTAGAGTATTTTTTACAATGTACAGGTGAATATCCTGTGGTGAAGTGGACCCAAATGCAGGAGACGGACAACACTTAATTTAAATTCAAAGTTCAGTGCAGGCAAGGAAGAGTTGGACACAAATGTCACCAAACACGTCAAAAGTCATGAACTCTGAGCTTTCAGAAACTTTCCACTTACAAGGTTGTGAATACGACATGAGGGGGGCGTTCATACGGACTCATCTTGTAAACACGGTAAACACGACCCCATTCGAAGGCACCAATCGCATAACTAAACCAGGATTTAAATACAAACTAATCTGACGAGAGGATGAAGTGCAGGTGGAGAGATGGGCGGAGAAACTCAGGTGAGGGGAGTGAGGTGATTATCCAGGAGAACAGGCAGGGAGCTGATTGGTTGGGAAGAACTATCGAGGCTGATTCAGAGGAGGTGTGTTAGATGGGCAAAGGAGGGAAAGGCAGAACCGGAACGCAGCAGGTAAAAACACAGCACAGAAAACGACTCATTCCAGTCTACACATGCCTTACTTTGTGTGAATGTTTTGCAAACATTTCAAAATCTTGTGTGTTTCATCAAAATATTTCTTGTGACAAGTGGGCAACCACCGGGGTCTGCAAAACGAAGCCAGTGCTGAAGTGCCTTAAACTTGCATTCTTTCATATAACCAGCAGGGGGCGACTCCTCTGGTTGCAAAAATAAGTCAGATTTGTATAGAAGTCTATGAGAAAATGACTTCTCACTTGATTTATAACCTCAGTAAACATTGTAAACATGAATTTATGGTCTCAATCATTAGTTTCAAGTCTTCTTCAATACAACATGATGTTCATTTATTAAGTTATGGTCCCATTTAAAGTCAAATAGACCATAAAGCAGGGTATGTTTTAGGGCGTGGCTACCTTGTGATTGACAGGTCGCTATCACAGCGTTGTCCGGTCTGCGAGTTGTCCGTGTTTTTGTCTTAGAACTTTAACCCTTTCACAGTGTGTTTTCAGATCATGAAAGTTAATTGTAACATTTTGGTCGCCTAAAATGTCTCATTCAGCATTCGGTTGCACTTAGCTCCACCCTCTCGTGTCATTTCTGGTTGCAAAAAACCAAGATGGCGACGGACAAAATGCCAAACTCAAGGTTTCAAAACGGCAGTCCACAAACCAATGGGTGACGTCACGGTGACTACGTCCACTTTTTATGTTTATGACTGATTGATTTGTTTCTGATTTCTCAATTCTTAAATGTGGCATTATTAAAACACAGGGGTGGATAGTGAGGGCATTCACTAAAGTACTGTACTTAAAGCTGCTATTATCAATATCTCTATATTAACAATGGATCATATGACTACTTGCATGTTATAGGGGTCACTCTTTGTGACAATCCACAGATAATTTTCATCTGACTCTGTAGTTCCCCTCATTTCTACTGAGTTTTTTAATGTTGCATTTTTTGTTGTTTTACATCCTGCAACTTTAGTATTTAGCTTCTTTCTCATCAGCATCGTTTTCAGCCACAGCAGGCAGCTGTTTACAATGAAAATGCTTTGATAAACCACCCGCCCCGTATCTGCTGGATGTGTGAATCAGTAACAGTTTACTAACAAATTTACCATTAAAGGGTGATGAATTTATCAGTGTTGTGTTTACAGCTTGTTTACGCTGCTCCCAGGAGGCCAGATGCATCAATTACTGCAGGTTTACTGTATAGGCTATTGAGGTGCTCGTCCTTTACTTGAGTATTACTTATGCTTTATACTTCTAGTCCTCTACAACTGAGAGGCAAATGTACGCTTTGCTCCCCTATATTTATTTTACAGCTGTATGCAGATTAAGATATTACATATATAATATACGAAATCAGATAATAAAATATCATAGATCAGTAGATAAGAATTAGCTCTGCCTTGATAAGCTCAATTAAAATATTGCTTGCAGTGCATTAGTATTAATAATCCAATCATAACATATTAGGGCTTTCAAAATCAACGCGATAATAACGTGTTAAGCTAGATATGTTTTAACACCACTAATGATTTTCAGGTTGTAGCAGGCTCGGTTTTAAAGCTAGAGTGAAAATACTGGCATCATGTGAAACTAAAAAAACCTAAGGAATCCATCGGTACCAACTATGTCATATTAGCTTGTCGTGAAGGAGGTTAAATAACGCTCTAATCTTACGAAGATATCATCATATGAAACTAGAAAACCTAAAGAATCCATCGGTACCAATCATGTAGGTTAAATAATACTCCAAACTTCCGTTAAATGTTGGAGGGGAAAAACTGTTATTGCAATTTTCAAAGGGGTCCCTTGACCTCTGACCTCAAGATAAGTAAATCAAAATGGGTTGTATGGGTACCCATGAGTCTCCACTTTACAGAATTTTTATCACTTTATGATAATCACTTGCAGTTTTGGGCAAGTCATAGTCAAGTCAGCACACTGACACACACTTACAGCTGCTGTCATGAGTTTGCCGTGTTATGATTTGAGCATATTTTTTATGCTAAATGCAGTACCTGTGAGGGTTTCTTAACAATATTTATCATTGTTTTGTGTTGTTGATTTCAAATAATACATTTTGTACATACATTTGCATAAAGCAAGCATATTCGCCCCAAAAAATGTCTAATTAATTTGCGATTAATATCGATTAACAATGGACAATTATGCGATTAATCGCGACAGCCCGATAAAATATATGTAATATTCTAACACTCTGAAAGGAGCCATTCTGCATACTGAGAATTATCACATTTGACATGTACATTCTGGCTGTTAATAAGTCTCTACTTAGTCAAATGTTGAATGCAGGACTACCTTTTTCTTGTAATTCCATATTGTCACTATGTTATTATTTATTGCGTTGATGTTATTACAGTAACAGCAGTATAGGATGAGTTCCATGTTGCTCCCCCGTTGAGATCACTTCCATTTCTCTACCTGTCTTTCCTCATATTGAACGCAGCAATAAATACTGCCGGTGTTGTTCCTTCCGCTGTCCCACCCTTTGCCATAGCTCTTGTTTTGCAGCCCAGGCGCTGAGACATCTTCATCCCAGTCCTCTGTACCTCACAAGAGCCATCAATAATTCTGCTAAAGAGTGCACTGAGCTGAAAATGGGAGGGGAGATTGGAGGAGAGACAGAGGGGGGGGGGACAGTTGATGGCTTTTCCATGGCACACTCAATCTCTCTACCTCCTTCCATTCCTGCCGTGCCCCCATACTTCCTAACATGACCTTCCGCAATGTTGTTCATCATTTTGTGCTGTACAGACGACAGGCACACACAGCAGGCACAGAGCCTTGAGCCCTGACATAAAGCGGGCACTCTTGAGCAGCTGAAGCAGGTTCTCAAGTGGGCTTTTATAAAGTCATGAGCAGTGGCCATTATGAATCAGTGAAAAGGCTGGATGGTTACTGTAAGCAACAGATTGCAGACATATGAGAGAAAAGAATGATGGAATCAAATCAGTGCTTGAAAAACATGTAGTATATTGAAAACCTGTCAGCCTTTTTTCATGGATGAAATTCAGAGCACTTAACATCATAACAGATATTTAAAAAAAAACTCTATTCTCCCCAATGATATATTATTATCACGAGTTACTGTAACACACATAGCGCTGAGCAGTTCAGCATTGTGTGTGATAAGATTCAATCTTTCTCTCGCTGGCCTTTACTCGGGTTCAGATTGATGATAACAGATGAATCAGACATCTTTTTTCTGTAGAATGAAAGCTACATTATACTCTCTCGCTGGGAGATGTAATGTGACCTCCCTGACTGGTATTTGATGAATATATTTTTTTTTTCATCCTGCCAAATGATCATGATTTTTGTTTTATTATTTGCATATTGGAAGTCTGTCATTTTGACACCTGGTGATTTTATATGTGATAAGATTTTATGAGCTGTCTGCAAGCATATAATACAATTCAGTCACATGGATTGTTTGGAGAAAACAAATAAAGTTGTATAATGAAAAGCCAATTCAGAATGATTTAAACTGTTTTTATTAGACATGCTAGCTGTTTAGGGATGGAAAGGTCAGTCAGTCCATCTACCACTTTGATCCAACTCATCTCAACTATACTATTGTATGAATTGTAGGGCTGTCAATCGATTAAAGTAGTAATAATATTAATAATACAATATTAAAATAATAATCGCATGATTGTCAATAGTTAATTACGATTAATCACAAATGAATCGCATTTTTTTTTTATCTGTTCAAAATGTACCTTAAAGGGAGATTTTTCAAGTATTTAATACTCTTATCAACATGGGAGAGGGCAAATATGCTGCTTTAAGCAAGTGTACGTATACATTTATTATTGGAAATCAATTAACAAAACAAAACAATGACAAATATTGTCCATAACCCTCACAGGTACTGCATTTATCATAAATAATATGCTAAAATCATAGCAAACTCAAGCCCAACAGTAAGTGTGCTGACTTGTCTATGACTTGCCCCAAACTGCATATGATTATCATAAAGTGGGCATGTCTGTAAAGGCGAGTCTCGTGGGTACCCAGAGAACCCATTTTCATTCGACATATCTTGAGGTCAGAGGTCAAGAGACCCCTTTGAAAATGGCCATGCCAGTTTTTCCTCTACAAACTTTAGGGTAAGTTTGGAGCGTTACTATAGTCTCCTCCAAGACAATTGTGATTGGTTTCAATAAATACAAACAAGCCTGAGAGTTTTTCCCCCTATACCAGAATGATGGCGTGTGTAGCCAGACCTTTCTTTAGAGCTAACACAGCGAATTGCAGTAACGTTGGCGATCCCTTTATTTTCCATCTGGCGCCATCATCAGGTCATAATTTCCCTATGTCCAATACATCGGTTTATTATTCAATATTTGCAAAGCTAATGACATTCCCATCATATTCAGCTGTACTATTTAGGGTTGCGTCTAGAGGGTAACCTGCAAATTGTGAAAAACTTGCAAAACTCCAACGACTTATCCTAACCTTAACCCTTCAAGGTCAGTGCCTATCCTTAACTATTCAAGGTCAATGCCTAACCTTAACCATTCTCGCGACAGTTTTGCAATTTGAGTGTTACCTCCTAGACCTGACCGCTAATTCGTGTCAAGTCAAATGTTAACATGCTAGCACGCTAAACTAAGATGGCAAACATGTTGAATGTTATACCTGATAAACTCTGCACACAATCATCATATGTTGCCATTGGCATTGTGAGCATATTAGCACTCCAAAGTTAGCATTTAGCTAAGTACAGCCTCACAGAGCAACGAGCATGACGGTGGACTATATTTCTACTTATCATAACGAACTCCCTAGATGTATCCATACTTCTACAGAACTCATCCCAGATTGTTTCCACTAACTTTATCTTCTTCTTGTGTTTTCCTGACATCTTGGAATTAAAAAAACTGAAACGTATTTAATTCTTTAAGTAATTACACAAACAATTAGGAAACTAAATAACTGTAAAATGGGCAATTGCTTCCAACCAAATACACTGTAAAAAAAAAAGTGTAAAATAACGGAAATTTTCCGGCAGCAGGGGTGCCAGAAAATATCTGTTAATTAACATAAATAAACTTTAAAAAAAAAACAGTAATTATCTTTATATAATTAGACTTTATTACTGTAATTTTACAAGAAATATTTTACTTTTAACATATATTTATTGTTAGAATAGTCATACACTGTAAATCTAAGACCATTTACATATAAATCACAAATGAAACATGTAATTTTACATTACAAAAGCCCAAATTTACATTAACTCTCAGAAATTTGGCAAAAAAAAATCTGTATTTTTACAAGAAATATTTTTAGAATTCCATGAAATCCTTTTCTTCTAACATAAATTAATTGTTAAAAAAGAGTCATAAACCTCTAAAAAAACGAAAAATGATCTTTAAAAATGATCAAGAAAAGTTTAAATACAGATAATTACGATTGTGATTACAAAAATACTGTAAATCTAGGACCATTTACATATAAATCACAAATGAAACATGTAATTTTTACATTTTTTTTCTGTCATTTTGAAATACAGACAAAAAAATTAAAATTTCTTGAAAAAAAACTACAAAAAATGATTTTTTTAGTGTAACACAACATACTGTACATCTTACAATACAGCTATAATTAGGTGTCAAAAATGATATTGACAAAAATCTACAATCTACTGTACTAATCCATTTTATCATACATCTTCATACAAAAGTGTTATTGTTTCTTGCTGAGGTAGATACGTGTTCAGACTAACTGTGCAAACGAGTGCACATTTCACTGATCTATAACATTACATCAATTCCTCTCTAATTACCTCTTGATTCAATCATCTGTTAGGGTGTAAAATAAAATGAGAGATAAAGGGCAAAGACATCAAGTTCACAGCCTGAATTGACAACAAAGTGAAATGAATGAGATGCTGGAAACGATGGCCCACTGTGGTGGGACTAATAAACCTGCAGGCTGTGGTTCGGCAGGAGGAGGAGGAGGAGGCTCTTCAATCTGCCAATTAAATGAAGAGGAAATTAATGGATAAACAGTTTCATTGGAGATCAGGAAAGACGGATGGTGCTGTGAGCGCTGCAGGGGACTAAACCGCATCGCCATCACCGCCGCCGCCACCCTCATGTTGCTAACAGCCTCGAGGAAACCAACACACTTATTTATTCTCATAATTTTCTAATCTCTCCCCGTGCCGTTGCCAGCAACTCCCTTCAAGAGTTTAGTTCTCAGGCAAAACTATGCTAATGTGATCTTTTTTAGTATATTTGCTCTTATGCAGATAAGTCTTCTTATCCCTCGCCTCACACCTGCTTTGCTGCTGGCTATTTCTGCCCATTATTTTTGGATTGAACGATCGAGCGCACACATCAGGCTATGGCTTCAGAAACTTGATATGGATTTTCATATGATTACATGCTACCTGTAACTAGTGAGAGAGCCACACAGCGGCAACACCGAATGCAGAGGCTGAAAGATTTTGAGTGCCTTCATGTGCCTTGTCTTGCCTAAACCTTTTAAAAGGTATTGATTTGAGTAGCAGCCCAGAGCCACTGAGGTGATTTGTTCTCATCATCGGACCGGAGCACAGATGAGGCCTATCCATATGTCTGTCTGTTCAATCTCAGTGCCCTGAAGATTGTTTTTATTTCTCCGGCTTTTAACATGAATTCTATTTGATCTGTAGCACTCTGGCAACACCTGTGGATGATGTTATGCCCCTTTAGCTCCTTTAAATTGATGCTGACATTCCTACTTGTGGCTCCAGGCTGGGCCATTGTGCCCACATCATTATAGTACAAATGTCAAATTGTCTTATTTTATTTTTTTCATCTTAAAGCTGGGATGGATGATTGGTCCAAATGTGCATTAATTTGCCTCGGGCCTTGATCCCACTTTGTTTGGAACAAAAAAAAAAAGATCACAGTCAGCCTCAAGCCCCTCTGAGATATGACTTTGACAGCATACTATTTTTTTTTTCCTTTACACATTCTATAATAAAAATCCTACCCACCCCCACAAAAAAAAATTGTGGAGACCATTTACTTGTTCTGTACAGATGAGAACTACTCTGACATGTTATATACAGTATAACAAAAAAAATGAATCTGTATTAAAGGGTGGCATTTTTTTTCAAATGGGACCGCCCACTCAGCCGCAAAAAGCAGTGACATAGGTTACCAATGTAAGCTAATCGAAGCTAATCAATAAGGTTATGAATAATATGAATGCTAGCACTAGCTGTTTCAAAGTTAGCTGTGCTAAGTTTGGAAATAACTGAAAGGGTTAGTTTTTTTTTTTTTAAGTGGGGTTGTAGGTATACTCCCGTGTTCTGCAAGGTAAAATTACTGTTTTTTTAAATGGAGTCTGGTGGCTTTGAAGAGAGCGATATAACGTCTCTATAAAGGGCTGTCTGACGGCAAGGTAAAGCGGCTGTGGACAGGAGCAGCAGAAAATGTTATTTCAGCCACCTAAAAAAAACAATATCAGTTTAAGGGTACGCTATATTTAGAATATTTTCACCGCTTTACCTCGCTGTCAGACAGCCCTTTCGACGGGGAACTGAAGCCATTATCTATGCTCTCTTCAAAGCCACCAGACCAGACTCCAGTAACAAAAAAATAATTTGACCTCGCAGAACACAGGAGTTGCTGGTCTACCGTTGCATTAGGTGGTTAGCTGGTTTGTGTTATTGTGTGACTTACGGATCTGAACTAACGTGGCGTCCACACAGCAGTATATTGCTTAGCTTCCGTGCCCTGTTTGCTTCTCCAAACAAGGAGCGTGCCGACCGTTACTGCATGTAACTTGAATACACTGACTATAAGCATGTATATACAGTATACTGTCTATGTTGCAGCGTCATCATGCAGAAATCTATGTCAGGTCACATGGGAAAAAAAGTTTCTAGAAGGGTCACAAGGGAAAACAGCATTTTGACGCTAAAACATACGTACATTGGCCAACATTTGAATGTTCAGATCGGAATACATAATGAGCACCACTGGCAAGCTACAGAATGATATAAAAACCTAAAAAAATTAAAAATTATAATAATAATAATGGAGCCAGCCTTTAAATGTCTTTATACGATCTCTACTGTTGTTGATGAAAGTGTGTATAGGTGGCATGCGTGAGAGTGCTGGCATGGAAATAATGTGTTCTGATGGGAAGGGCTGGCTCGCTCCTGCTCTGGGGGACAGAGGGTAGCAGGGAGTGAGAAGATGCCAAACAACAGACTGAGGCAGGATATAAATCAAATCTCTCTGGAGACAACAGGGCTCACGGCACACACACACACATACACACACACACACACACAGTGTTTTCTGGGGTCTACTGGTGCGTCAGTACCTCAGCCACCAGGTTAATGACTTTAAAAGTCGTCGGTAGAAGCATGCAGAAGTGATTACAACAGTAGTAATTGGGACGGGAAGCATTAGAGATTTGATTTGAAAGACATTTGTTGGCATAATGAGGTATTCAGGTCAGGTTGGCCTTACCGTATAGGGTTATAGCGTGCATTATGTTTTTTTATCTATACTGAGAAACCTAAAAGAATCAAACAAAAGGCTGCGGTTGAAAATTGTAATTACGTGTGAAGGCAACAGGTCTCCACAGATAAAAGCCTCATCCAAATTCAGGGATTGGATGCTGTGACGTCTCTCCTTCTGTGTCTGCTGTGGTGATTTAGTTTCAGAAGCCAAGAGGCAGAGTAGGGACATTAGGAAATAGTCTACACCTGAGTGGCTCTGGCCTCAGTCTACTCGAGTGGCTTCATTTTCTAATCTCAGTCTCTTCTATTTCTACCGGGTCTCCATCATGTTCATCCCGGTCCTGTATGTCGTTTAGTTGTGTACTCTTTGTTTCAAGTATTTCCTGTGTTATTTTGGTATGCTCCCCGTGAGTTCGGCAAACTCTCACGAGATGGTCAAGGTTAGGCATTGATCTCGAATAGTTAAGGTTAGGCCGAGTCCGGCAGCGAGTCTCGTGAGAGTTTTTGCAAGTTTTTGCAGATCAGATTTCGAAATTTGTGGGTTACCTTCTAGATACGACCCTTGTCTCTCGTTTCAGATACTCCACTTCCTGCCCTTGTGTGTCTCCTGCCTGTATGATTACCTGCCGCAATGAGATTCACCTGTCCCCATCATCCTTCCCTCCTTCTGTATTTAGTCTGTGCGATCCCCTTTGTCTGGGCCAGTTTGTCTTTACTCGTCTTCGGAGTCTTGACATTTCACATCAATACTTGATAGACAACAGGCAAATAGTGTACTAGATTAACATAAAAATATATTCATACATTATTTACACCTTGCAGTGGTTTTTGATTGGAGGGACAGGAGGCACAAAGGATGGTTGGATTCTGACGGCTGTTGTGATGTATTCAATCTACAAACGGAGACAGCCCTTGAATTGAGACACAGCATAAATGTTTTGATATGCATTGCATTTATCAATTTTCCGCCGATCATCACGGTCTGCCTCTCTCCCCAGCATCGTCCTCCCGTCTTATCCTGAGGGAGCTGAAGAGGTTCCCAGGCCAGATGGGGTATGTAATCCCTCCAGTGCGCTCTGGGTCTGCCCCAGGGTCTCATACCGGTTAAACATGCCCAGAAAACCTCCTTTCCTGTCAAGTGAATAGTGAAGCTGTTTCAGTCTGGTCCCATGGTCGACCACAGACAAAATTGAAAAAAAAGTAAAAGCTATGAATCTCTTTTAGTATGTCTTTGAAAAACAAAAACAAAAAGAAACTGGTTCATTAATTAGCACTTCCTGGATGGTTACTGCAGCAACATGTGAAAGGTGGCATCCAAAATCCTTACGGGAGCACACTCATGGAAAGAGAGATAACTGGTTGCTCTGTGTATTCAACCGTAAAACAAAACGTGTCAGGTGCTCTTGGAAAACGGGGAAAAGAATCAGGATAGACAGGAAGGCAATCCAGGTTCAAGTGGTAACGAGGAAGGAAATCTTTATTGTAGTGGCTAAATCATTTAAAAAGCCAACATGTTTCGACCACTGTAGGTCTTCGTCAGGGCTTAAAAACAAACAGACAGATGTGGCCTCACCTATATGGTATCATCAACCAATGGGAGGAAATCACATGATCACCAAAGTATTACAAAATATTACAAAATATCTAAAAGAAAAAACACAGAAACAACTAATTTATGTCCATCATCAATGAAACTACTCTTACTACTCTCAGAAAAAAAGAAATATATATATATAAATAGTTCTTGTTCACAGAAAGCACGTAAAGTTTATATCCTCATTAAGACCAGGATACTTTAAGGCATCCAATCAATGGATCCAAAAAGTCTCCCTCTGGTAAAGTTTTTGTAACCTGTCTCCCCCCCTGACCAACGGTTTAATATGTCCGATGCCCTCTATGCATAACAAAGAATATTTACCACCGATGAGTAGTCGCAATTCCTGACTAATGGCATAGTTATGCTCAGCGAGGAGATCTCTCAGGCGTCTTTTTGTGCGCCCTTTGTAGAAAAAGGCCTCCTCACATGGACAAGACAGGCGGTATATGACAATGGTAGTATTACAGTTAATGAAACCTCTTTTTTTTTATAGGTTTTATCAGTATTAATATCAATGCAATTAACAGCAATGCATGCATTTGAAGGTGCCAACCGGCTTGGTCAGCCAAGTACCTTTTTTATCTGATGGAAGATATGAATGCATGAGCCTGTCTGATAGGGGGGCGTCTAAAAGAAACAATATGGGTTCAGGAAAACTTGACTCAACACAGTGTCACTCTCAATGATGGCCAAGTTGTTCTTAACGATGCGTTTGATCTGCTCAGCATGAGTAGGGACAAAAAATGGACGAGACTGATGTGCAGGCTCACGTCTGATGTTTTCTTGAAGAAGGGTATCATGATCAAGTGACTGTGCTCTACCAAAAGCTTGCTTAATCACCCTAGGTTTGGAAGCTCTTTCTGAAAAACCTATTGGGCATGGCCTCAGCCTGTTCAACAAAATCAGTCTTTTGGTCACAAATACATCGTAGGCGTTAGAATATTTTCTTTAAGGTGGTAGGGGGTGAAAAGATTCAGCTCTGAGGATAGTATTGCGTGAGGTACTCTTCCTGAAGAGGGTGGTATGCAGCTGTCCCTCTGGCCCCTTGAAAATAGTTAAATCTAAGAAATGTATGCTGTGCTGAGAGTAGTCAATAGAGCGTCTAATAGCCCACTCATACTGAACTCCAAGGTTGACATCTTGCCTCGAGCAGCAATTCCAGAGGTGCATATTGTGGCTCTATATACAACAGGTATTGATTGGCTAGGGCTTCCTCTATCATAAGTTATAGAGATGGGTCTTTTCACCTGATAGCAGCTTTTCCTTCCTTTCAGAGTGCTTCTTAAACTAAATCAGTGTAAGCTCGACAAAATGGAGAGGTCATCCACCCACACTGAGCCTAGTACTGAAAAATAAAAACCCAGAGAAACTCAGTTCATGGAATACTATCTACCTACCATCTATATACTGTTGGTTACAGCAATAGTTAAAGGAATATTTTAGCATTTTTGTGCAATATGCTTATTCACTCCAGGATGTGAGTGTGCCAAGTGTTGTTGCTATTTGATCCCAGTGCTTAGAGTCAACAACCAAATCGTATATTCACACTGTAAGTCAGTGTATCCCAGCCCATGCACATGGCCTTCTTCAGTGCCAAAGCTTTGGCCTGGCTGGGCTGCAGCACACAAACTCAGAGGCCTCAGAGGTTTTAATGTGCCATAATATTATGAATCAAAATCCCCTGGCTCCTCTCAGCGCCTCCAAAGCCTGGATGGTCAATCACAGGCTTCTGTAGTTTTGGCTTCATAGAGAATTCACAGACTTCACAGTCAAATAAACGGAACAAAACAAGCAGAATTTTGGTCTTCAGACTTTACAAATGAGAGGGGCTGAGGTGCTAAGTTTCACATGATATAATTCTGTATACAATTCAGCTTTGAATGCAGAATAATCAGAGTAATGTAGTATTGTACCATGTAACATAATGTGAGAAGCTGTTACCTTCACATTATTTCCCTTGACGTAACAAACGACACTTACAACCTAACATGTGTTGGCTTCAAACAGTTCTTGGATGGCAATCACATTTTCATTTCATTCATTATTAATAATTGTTTAATTATGGATTGTGTGACACATCATATGTCCTGCGTTGCATAATTTATAATTGTTACAGGATGAATAACACGAGCAATTAAAGATGAGCTCACTTTTCTTGACAAGGCATTACACTGGGTCTTCTCACATTGAATAGTTCTGTTATATGATATAGGTACTCCAGTTTGCCCAGTATAAAAGATTAATGTGCTGCTGTCTCACTCTTGTGTATATTCCAAAACATAAATATTTCATTTCAACGCCTTCGGTGTGAGAAAGTACAATATTATAGAATGACATAGGTAACACTGTATGTTAATCCCCTATTTAGCATATACTATAGTGTACTGTAGTTGTAAGCAGATCTATTACAAGGGGTTTTGTATTTGACACCAATTACATACTGTATTCTCCAATGAAGTATTCATAACACAGTATAATGTAGTTGTAATCATAAATAAGCTTATCATATATATTCAATAATTTAAAAAATACCTATAAAAAGTTTTAAACAGATGTACTCACAGTTAAAAAAACAGTTTAACCATACTGTAAATTGTACAAACTAATATAATAATATCTTAAAATAAATAAACATATTAAGACATTATAAACAATTCTAAGCCCTAACCTAGAAATGATTTGTACATGTGTGTGATCACTTAATAAATGTGAATTATACACTTTAATTATGGGCCTATCTTTAATTGAAATTAACATATTTCAAGCATGTGAGTCCTGCATGTCTGATATGGGTTTTACATTTATTATTATCCAACATATTGATTGATATTTTTGATCGAGTTTTGCACTCGATGGCTCAGGTTACCGCAGTCTCGGAAAAGAAGAAGTGATGGGAGGGGTTCTTAGTTGGTTGCAATCTGCAACCACACCACTAGATGCCACCAAATCCTACACACTGTCCCTTTAAAAAATACATTAATAAAACCACGTATGTAATTTTCTCACGTTTGTTCTGTCTTCTTTAGGATAAAAAGTGGTTCAGGCTCCTCGACCCTCAAGTGGATGAAACCCGCTGCTTTCCTGACACAAATGTGTGAGTAGGAACCTTTGAGTTATGCCTTGGTTAGTGCTGATTTGGATGCAACCTCTATAACTGCAGTGCACACAGTACTATAAAAATATATGCACAAAGCATATATACAAAGTTGCTTATGCTTACATATATGAACATGCTGCCAAATATACTCCTTCATCTGGAGCCCTCATGCCGTTTGGGAAAAAATGAAATTTCAGCTATTACTTCAGAGGGATTACTCAGTACACTTTCCAACTAAAATATTCCATATTTTTAATTTACTCCTTATTGAGGCAGGGATGTTTTGAGAATGCATCATTATATGAGAGGTTAAACTGTAAACCCAAGTGTGTCTATCCTTGGCTGGCTGTCATTTGCTCTTTAATTAAGAGGGCATTTCTTGCCTCCAGTGTCAGTATACGGATCGATTCTATTTTGTTGTTGTCCTCTAATTCACTGACTCAAACATCCATATTGCTTCTATTACATCTATTCTCATTGTCTCTTAATTAACACATTTGTTTTACCATGATGTCATTTGAGCTGGTTATGTGACATAAATAATGACAATGACGGATGAAAATAATGGCTGTCTACCTGTCTTTCTCCCATGCTTTCACTGTCACCCCTCGCTCTCTGGTCCTGACAGTTGCCTTGTAAACAATGTGCAACGGGGAGCCAAATCAGTTGGCACACTCATGACTGACTACCACCTGCCATTGACACACACTGACTGGCAACCACCTGTCATTGGCCGGGCTCTTGTTTGATTTAATCCTCGCTCCAAAATCCATCCCAACATGTGCGCTGCCTCGTGCATACCAAGCAGAGGGGCTGCCTGGGAGGCTAAATTGTTCATCATCTGATTATAGAAGACAAATTGTGGAATTACCGGCACTAATGATAGAAGACAGTTAAGGAAGGATTTTTTAGTGGCAGAGAATCAGATTTGGCAAAGCACGCTGAATATGTTTTTTTATTAACATAGCGAGCATTCACTTTGGGCATGTTAACTAAAATGTGTCACATTTTGTTCTGTGCCGCAATATCTGGGTCATGTTCACACTGTCCAAGTTGTTAATTAATTATGAAAAATTACAAGCAGTCCATGACAACTTGCCCTGGATTTTTTTGGAAAAATAATTGTATCATTCTTGAACTGAAATATTGAGCTAAAACATGTTTGTCGCCCTTCTTTGTATTAAATGAATGAAGGTCAAAAGCAGATTGGTTTGAGAAATATTTAATCACATTTGAATAAATAGCATTTTTTGTGTAGACTCTACATTCATTCTCTAACATCAACAAATAGACGACCACTTGAAAAATGATGTGCTGTCATGGAGATTAATGAACTACTTAACTGTGGTGACATTCATTTTTTCAAATCTAATAAAAGTAAATACTTTTTTCACTGCAGGTAACCGAATATCAAAGCGGATGTGTACACTACTTTAAATGTTCTCTATACAATATCCAGAGCATTAATATAGCATCAAACAACTATTTCTAAAGATATAGTGGAGTAATGTCTACCTGAGAAGAGAATGAAGTCGCTCTCCCTCTGTGTGTAGGGTGACTAGGTGTCCCACTTTATGAGGGACTGCACAGCATTTTCATCCCTTGTCCCACATAGTGAAACGATGTTCCACATTTTCATTGGCTCTAGTTTTCAAAAGTCAAACCACTGCAGGACAGACGCTTTTCTAAAATCTGGCTTTTATTCAATTGGCTGTGAAGAAAGCAGGGAAGGCTGTCATCACGGGTCTGTGTTTGACGTCAATCAAATTGTGCACACGTGGGTCAAGTGCAGGTTATCATTTTCCGTCTTTGCTACGCTATGCCCAACGGGGAAAATTGTGAGTCACCACAAGTCAAAAGTTATGCACATTTAGGCGGAATATGATGGAAACTACAACAAAGACAAGGAAGTGCAGCTACAACAAACACTGTGAAACTACTTATAAGCGAGTGAAGCCCGTGGAAGGTGATGCTCAAGAGTTTTTTGCGAAATTTGCCGGTTATTTTTCAATTTCACACGGTGACATTCAGCAACACAGTACATGTGAGTCTCGAAAAGAGACGTACCGATCTATGTATGCATTCGGGAAACGCATAGAGATGTTACAAGGTAAAGGGCAGAATAGAAATGTTTATTTTTTTAAAGCTAGATAGAAATTCTAACAGAATTGTAGACTACCTTTCAGCATTGATAATGTGTGTCAAGTCAAACTGAAGGTTGCAGGAAATTAAGCTTTATAAAAATTAATATATAACAATTAAGAAAATAAAATAAATAGAAAAATAGAAAATAAATAAATTAGAAAGAAAAAATAGAAAATAAATAAATCAGAAAGTAATTTGTAAATTAATAAGTCCACTAGAAAAACTGAGTGCTCAGGGAGTAAACCAGAGGGGACTAATTAATATAATTACGCCCGGAGTTTAGAAAAGTAACACTCTCAGTGTCACAGTAAAAAGGGTCTTGAAAAGTTAGCAGCGCGCTAACAAGCAGGGCTTTCATTCAAACAGCGATGCGATCTGCTGTAACACTATGTGCAAAACGGACATCTACAAAGTGTGAGAGGCAGCCGGGAAGAATATACTGGATCACAGACTGAGAGACGGTTTACCTGGCGCAGATCGCTGATGCTGCTGTTTAGCGCTGTTTGTAGCAGATCGTTTGTTTAATGCTGCCGATTGTTTGTTTTGAACCAATCTGAATGTCTGGTAGATAACACAGTGAGAGGCGGTGAACTGTGACGATCAAAGAGCTAAAAGGGTGTTGATTGTTTGTTGATTTGTTTGTTAAGTGCGGGCATATCCTGGTTCATTCATTCACAAATGTGGTGAGAAATGGCTTATGGGAAATGTAGTCAAAAGTGATTATAAAATATAAAATACTTTGTGTTTATATATTATATATATATATATATATATATTATATATATATATATATATATAATATATATGACCTTTATGTTATATATATATATATATATATAAGGCAAAGGCTATTGCAGCAGTGGGCACTTGCTTATTTGCATTTATCATTAGGCATTTAATAGGAGTGTGTGTATTAAATTAAATAAGGATTAAGGAATTTTGCAAAGTCTCAAAAAATGAATTTGTTCTCATTTAAACTAATTTGTAATAATGTGTATATTTTCTTTTCTGTATTTTTTCTATTTCTAAGGTTTTTCACCTAATAGCTAATGGCTAACGACTAATGGCTAATGGCTAACGACTAACGACTAATGGCTAATGGCTAATGACTAAATGAATTGGATAATAATTCCAAAATCAACTGAACTTTCATCTCAACCTACAAAATAAAGGACAGAAAAAGGAAAAGCTGTTTGTCATTGAGTGGATTCCAGTTAAAAATCTTCGAGTGGATGTTTCAATCTCTTTCAAGTTTGGATACTGCACATGTTTAAACAATAACTTGACAATGTGTCCCATACACAAGCATCTAAATACATTAAACCTCTCTGCATTGTACACATTACATTCCCTCTAGATTTCTTTTTTTTGTGAACCCCCAACCCTAAAGTTCAAACTGCACCTATGATGCTCCCATCTCACATTTAGCACCTTTAACAAGTATCGAAACAGTGGGGCACATGCTACAAAAGATGAGGTATGACTTTAAAAACAGAATACGTTTCGAATTGTTAATGAGAGAACGTAATATCCTTCATGTAAATCAGAGCAGTGTTAGCTCCGGATTCAGATGTACAGCTCTGTCAGAGTGTTATAAACCATTCAATCTGTCAAGAAATCCTACTGCATAGCAAAGGAGACCCACATTTGACATCTTTATCTGCATAACAAGGAAGGATGGGGACTTCTTACAGACACAAACCTCAACATTTCTCTGATATAATCCACATGTTTTATTCATGGAGAGCTTACTGGGAGATTTGTGGTTTGGCCGAGTGCTGCGTGCTGAGCCATTTAGCACTAATTCCCCCTGAAATAGATGTTATTGTTTGTGCTTTAACAACAATACTATATCCTTTAAATCTGTTGGCTAATGGATCTGTCAGACGACCGCAAATGGATTTTAATTAGATTAAACATCTCTCCGCAGTCATTGGCCGAGCTCCTGATTGGGCCAGACGGATTGAGTTATTATGATTAAGCTTGCTGTTTATGGACGAATGATTACAACCTACCTGAAAATCGATAAAGGACACCTCAAGGACCATTTTCACGAGAAGTAGCCTGCGTTGCATAATAAGGTTTCTCTATCCGTTGAGTAATTACATTCAATGCTGGTGTTGAGCTTAGTCATTTAGTTTGTGTAGAGAAGCATAAGCTGCTTTAATTAATGCCTGTCTCAGACTCAAATATGGCTTTTAATCCCTAATAAATTCCCTACCTGAAACTCACAAATCTTTTAGATGTAGTGTAACGTCAAGCATGTCTTTTGCTCGGTCACGCAGTACTGTCCATTGCTGAATGGTTCCTTCCCTTACGTGCTAAATTGAGTGAGAATCTCTTGGCACCCAAGGGTTCACAAGCCCCTTACACAGCACATTTGTTCAGATAAAAGTTCATTTTTCACCGTTTCATATGACAGTGCTGCTCTGCTTCTTGTGTTTTAACCATAATTCCATGTGAGGGGCTTTGATTTATGGCAATGGAAAATGATGTTTGTTGGCTGTGTCTATGTGTTTTTTTCCTGCATTTGCTTTTGACCTCACAACCATAGACTGCAAAAAATATGGGTTTGACTCCCTTTTGGAGCCAGCCTCAAGTAGCCATTTGAAGAACTGCAGTTCTTGGCACTTCTGCGCTGGCCTCATTTTTCAGCACCAGAGGTTGCCGCTTGCTCACAACCAGTGGGGCAACTCCGGTTCTGAAAAGTGAAGCCAATGCTTAAGTGCCTTAAACTTGCATTCTTTCTAATAGCCAGCAGGGGGCGACTCCTCTGGTTGCAAAAAGAAGTCACTTGATTTATTACCTCAGTAAACATTGTAAACATGAGTTTATGGTCTCAATCTCTAGTTTCAAGTCTTCTTCAATACGGCATGATGTTCATTTAGTAAATTATGGTCCCATTTAGAGTCAAATAGACCATAAAGCAGGGGATGCTTTAGGGCGTGGCTACCTTGTGATTGACGTCACTGTGACTACGTCCACTTCTTATATATAGTCTATTCTTCTTATAAAACCCTAATATGTACTTATGCGAAAGCAGATTCATTTAACGCATTTATTACATGATCTGTTTTTGGAAAAAAGGAAATATTCAAATCATGGTTGACCCTCTTGTAGCCTGTTGTGTAACCATGAGAAACTGTCCTGTCGATGCTGAAGTATGAGAAAACGTCAATATTTTGTGTTTTGGTCCCATAATGCTGATGATATGGGAAAGTTTTAACATGTCCTTATTCTTCCATTCTATCAGACAGACACTCCAGTTCATGACCTATTCTGCTGTGGTGTCTTTATGCACCTAAATGAAGTGTTTGATGTTTTGAATGACTTTCTTTAATGTTCATTATACACGTTCTATAAGCTCCAGATGTTGCATAGGTTGTGTTCTTTGACCAGCTGTGTTTAAGGTTTGCATTTGAAGAACATAAAACCTTGAAGGTTAAATTTGTAATTTTATTTCACAGGACTTATTAGTGAAAGTCTTACATAATTCAAATTTGGCGTGCAGGATACTGTGCAGAAAATTAATTGGTTTATTTGTATTTTGTGGTTTATTTTATGATGAATTAAGAGCTATATCATAGCATTTTCAAATTAAGATTTAGAGACATTTTTTAACTAATTTAACAGCTGATTTACTCAATCAAACTTGTGAAATTGCTTTTCATTTACCATTGTTTTTTGAAAATAAGTAATAACAAATTAGTGAAAGCCCTGGCCTGTGACATGGTTCATAATACTTGAAGGGAATTGAGCCCTGACAAAAAGCAAATGGAAGTCAGTTCTTCAAGTCGTCAAGTAAAAACTTTGGTAAAGAATCTGTGAATTCATCTTCCTGACAGCAATGCTCATAAATGTCCCTGATAGCCAGAGTAAGACAATGCTTAGGAATAAAACGGTACAGCAGCTATGGTAACCAACCAATCCATAGCACAAAAAGACAGATTAAATGGCAACAACTAAGCCGTCTGCTGCACTGTAGAACGAGTTGAAAGACCAGGATGCTGCTGCTGTGGTCTTTCAGCTCGTTCTACAGCTGAACTTCTACAAGTATTACATGACCAAACTCAAACTGATATTTTACACCAGTGTTTAACCCCCTGAGACCTGCAGGATCGCAGGCAATCCTGACTGACTTTACTGTCTTTCAGAGGCTGTAGCAGGTTCAGTTTTAGAGCTAGAGTGGAGTACATATATCACATCATATGAAACTAGAAAACTTAAGGAATCTATTGGTAACATGTACAACCATGATAGCTTGTCGGGAAGGAGGCTAAATAACGCTCCCACTAAATTTTGGCGAGGAAAAACTGGCATGGGCATTTTCAAAGGGGTCCTTTGACTTCTGACTTCAAGATATGTGAATGAAAATATGTTCTATGGGTACCCACGAGTCTCCCCTTTACAGACATGCCCACTTGAGGTTAATCACATGCAGTTTGGGCAAAAACATGCAGTTTTCTTAATGCAGTATAAATGTGTTATTTTCGCCTATTCTAAAAATGATGTGTTTGAATATTTCTGCATACTGGGGTCCCTAAACAGTCTTGGAATTACATAAATTGGGTATCACTGTAAAGCTGAGACTCTTGTGGATCCAGTGAGCCCAATTGTATCCATGTGTGATGATATTATTCCCCATAGCAGCCATTTCATTGTAGTGACAGCATTTCTTAACATTTGACCTTGCTGTATAAAATGACCTGTGGTGACCTCAAGGATAATCACAGCCTCCTTAAACTTTACAACCACAAACTAGAGACCTAAATGAGCATGATTTGCTTTTATTTTGAAATTACCAGCATTTTATTTCCTCTGATTGTATTACCTTTTTTTTTCCTTTTGAAGGTGAGTTTGACCCCAGTCTTATTTCAAACTGGATTTAGTTTTAGGTTTAGGTCTAATCTTCTCTTTCGCAGTAAGAAAGGCAAGAGTTGAGTAAAGAAACAGTTTAAAATGCTGACGTATTTGCATACACCGGGTTGGAAGTTTGGAATTTGCAGATCAGAGCATACATGGGATCAGTGAGGGATAAGATCAGGTATCTTGTGTGCAGATTCAGCACTTACTACTAATGCACTTGACACTGAGGGTGTTTTCACTCTGCTTAGTGAGATTTACAGTTAACAACTAGACAAATCACAACTGATCTTTCCAATCCTGCCTGATGGATAGATATTATACAGATTGTCAACACTTTGCAAACACAGCACACTAAAGTTCCTTCACAGTCCTTCTTACTCAAACATGAACTCAGCTGTAATGTCATAATATTCCTATAGGCAGCAATAAAGTGTGTTAATTGTATTAAGTTGTGGAAATAGTGTTATATCGGAGTGATTTTACCCTTCTCTACCTCATTCTCTGTCATTAAGATGCAACAGCAGGCAGAAATGGAAATCATCGAATTGACAACCACATTGTAAAGACCACTATGTTTAGTTATCATTGGTTTTACTTCCTACAGACCCTAATACTGTATTCTATGTGAAAAAATAATATTAACTGTAAAGTCAACCTTTTTTCCCCTTTTCTCCTGAGCTTATTAAAACACATATATTAAACCCTTCCCTTTGCCACAAACTGGGCTTGCACATTTAATGAAGGTGACAAGATCCAGAGATGGCCATTAGATATTTTTATTACACCAAAAAGAAAATAAAAAAAACATATGAAATATATTGAAATAAATATATTCCTTTTGTTTGCCAAAAAGACATTAAGAAAGAAATGTGTTATCCTAGAGAGTGACATTACTTATGATGTCTAGATGTCTAACGCCCTGCTAGACCCTTTATTAACAAACTGTTACAAAAATAACCAAATAATGGAAATCCAAACAGACTTATTCGGGATTTTGGAGCTATGGTAAAAAAACTAGCCTATTGTCACCACCAGATATAGAGAATAATGAAAATACATTGTATTTAACAATGTTTTAAAGCTGGGATGTCTGAGACCCCAAACAGAGGTAATGCATCATTAGCTGACTTCCGCAGGATGCTATCAGCTCAAAATCACGTTCATAAGCATTTCTCATAAAATCAAGATTCAAGTCGTGAAGTATCGAGGTGATAAAACAGTGTTAAAGGTAAACTACGGCCATTTTCAAAATTCTGCATGTTATTCCCATCGTCTAAGACAGTCCAAAAGTATTATAAACATGAGCAACTCTCTCCCAAATCCAAAAACTAGAGTGCTAAAACTCAGATTTGTGATGTCATCAGGTGTGAAGTCTGGAGCTGCTCCATAGACAATGCATTGGGAGTGATGTTCTAGATGACACTGAGAGCACCCAGGGATGTGACCTGAGTATATGGGAAAATTTTCTGATTCACAACTGACAACACTACAATAGAATAAAGCTCATTTGGGTATAAAAAAAAAAGAAAATATTCTGTGGGTCCATAAAATCAGTCTCCTCTATGGAGCAGTACCAGACTTTATACCCTATGACATCACAAGTTTTAGACTTACTACTCTGGTTTTTGGCTTTGGGAGAGAGTAGCTCATGTTCACAAATACTGATTGAACTTCACTAGGCCATGGAAATAACATACTGGAATTCTTAATTTAGGTGGTGTTCCCCTTTAAATATGTTTTTTAAGCTGTTTTAAGAGGGTCAGGAGGTCTCCAGGGCCCCTAACAAGAAGACTGGAGTTAAATGCAGGACTTCGAGATAGGCATGTTAATTTAAAACAAAGCTAGAGAGAGACACAAAAAGGCAGACAAATGGTCAGAACAGGCTGGGAGAAACAGTGAGGACCTGGGTGGGAAATGATGGAAAGTGCATAGTAGTGATGTGTCGGTCGCGAACGAGCCGGTTCACAGAGCCGGTTCACAGAGCCGGCTCTTTTAAGTGAACGATAAGAGTTAAATGCAGGCTCCCATCTGAGAGCCGTTTTTTTCTTTTCTTTTTTCTTTAATTAATTCAAGGCAGAATGATAGGACGATCTTCTCCACACCACGGGCACTCCATGCACTGACTGTGACTGAATGTTATGTTAATGACGTCCGTGCGGCCAATCAGGTGATGACAGACAAGGATCATACCATCAAGCAGGGAGGGGCGGGGGTGCGCAGCACGCTGACGGTCTACAGGTACAGAGCAGGAGGGAGAGGAGGAGAGAAAGAGAGAGGAGTGCGGTGCGCGAATAGCAGACAAGATGAGTGACAGTTGGAAACGAAGCAGCATGTTAAATTATGACATTCTGGAAATTATAAGGTTTAGTATAATTATATTGAATAATTTAGGTGATATATGTGCACACATACTAATCATAGGTCAAAACAGTGATACATTTGGCTGAATTATAAAGGCAGAAGTGGTAAAACGAAGAGCCGTTTGGGAGCCGAAAGAGCCGGCTCTTCTTGGTGAGCTGAGCCAAATGATCTGACTCACTAAAAAGAGCTGGAATTCCCATCATTAGTGCATAGCTTAAATGCTGGGGAGCTGATGGGAACAGGTGCCAAGGTGGGTGTGATTGTCACGTGCCAAAAACAGGAAGTACTGAGGACAACAATGACAGGAAGAATTGGTGACTGACAAACTAACAACAGAAAAAACTGATTGTAAGCAATATTAAGAACTGGCTGTATAGCCATAACACACATCCTGAGATGTTTTATTATTATTTGGCCCATAACATCACCCAGCTGTACGCCTATATTGAGGGCGTTCAGTCGAGGCTCCAGACAGATTTGGATTAGTTCCATCTCACTGATATTTAATTCATTTGTTGCTCTGGGTAGAATAACAATATGAGAATGAAATCTAATTCCTGCACCTGCAATGATGTAACTCAACAAAAAGTAATATCTCAGAGGAAGGTGTGTCTCTAAATCCCAAATCTTATCAATTGGGCTTAAAGGGGACATTTTATAAAAAGTGAGATTTTCACATTTTTTTATTATAAAGCAGGCTTAAGTCCTATATAAATAATGTGAAAGTATCGAAATGCTCAATCGACAGGGAAATACAGACAGCCCGTATTCAGAAACTCTGCATTTGAAACAAGCTGTCAAGATTTCTGTCCATTTGTGATGTCACGAATATACAATATTTAGACCCTTTACACAGTCTTAAGCATAAACATTCCAAATGTGTCCCGGTTTATTCCTGGTTGCAGTGTATGTGAATGTAATCAACTGACAGGAAGTACACATGGACCCAAGCTGTTGCCTATAGCAATGCAATCATGCTGCAATTCCGTTGAAATGCGCTAAAACGGAGAGTTTAAGACAGAGGGTAAATACAGGCATATTCAGGCCGACAGTATGAGGAAAATAAAGGCATATTTTGAACATTACAGCACGTAAACATGTTCTAGTAGAAACACAAAATACAAGTATGGAACTGAAAATGAGCATGATATGGGACCTTTAAATGTGGTTACTTTACAGTTACAGGGGAGGGGGCTGGACATGAAGACATTTGGGAAATCCCTGCGTGTGGATAAATCTCCAGGACAACTTTGGGTGGCGCCAGAGCGCAAGGAAAGAAGAAAAGGAGGTGGAATGAACACAACTCATGGGTTAATCTGCCCAGAGCATCGCTTCTTTATGGCTTCGGCCGTCTCCACATCCCACAGCTAGATGATGATGATGATGTGTGAATGTATTCAGCGGGTGGTGGTTGGACTTGCCACCTGTCAGGAATGGTAAACGGGGCTTTTTTTTCCTCTCTGCTGAACACCGAGCCGACCTCTCCCTACTTCTTCTTCATTTGGGGAAACATTTTTTTGTGTGCATTAGTGAAATAAACGCGGAGAACTTTGGCTGCCCGGCTCTTGGCGCAAAGAGAAAGTGAAGTGACAGTGTGGTGAGATTATAACCGGAGTCTCTGTGCGCTTTGAAGATTAGAGAGGGTTGACGACGTCTGAAGGACACTAAGAACTGGATTAGGTATTGTGCAGTCTAACCTACTTCTTTCTCATCACTCTATATACATCCCCCGTCCTCTGAATATTTGCGCAATGACCTTTGGTGCACTTGGAATACATGCGGGTGCGTCCGTGAGGTAAGGATTTATTATTATTATGATGTTTTATTTCTGAGTTGTTTTTTTTTGGTGTTTTAATTACATTATGTCAAGTTGTGTCAGACCGTCTGAATAAATCCACTCTGAACCAGTAGCAGTTGTGGTAGGCTATTTGGGAAAACCGCATCCTTTATCGGAGCCTATATTACGCACACTGATGCCATCGCAATCCTTTTTGAATAATACAATCTATTGTGACAGGTTATAGTGTTAATGGATTGTTATCCAACACGCTGTGCTGCTTTATTATAGGGATGCATGTATTAGGGTATTTCACACGCTTAACACGTCAGCCTACTCGAGCGCTCTGGAGAAAACAGCGCTCCATATACGCACGAAGGCTTCTTCATCTGCAGAATGTGCACCAATCCGATCAATACTTGGTGTTTTTTTTTAGTCTGCGTTACAGGGTCAAGGCTGCTTTAAAATGTCTCGACCTGCTCTGATTCGGGGGCATCTTAAAATGATGTCGGTGTGACTGTGTGAGCTCCATTCCCTTTGGAGTGCCACTATTTTTAAGGAACACATGTGATTTGGATCGTCTACAGGACAGTGGTGCCATCATTTTTTAGCTCTCTCTCCCCACACCAGGAGAAAAGGGAGATCTTGTCTTAAGATGTGTCTCATGGAGTTGCTTCAGATATAGGAGTGACAGACTAATGAGACACTGAAGAGCATGGCATTTATTCTGGAAATAAATAAGTAGAGCAGAACAGCTGTAAAAAATATACTATTTGTAGTTCACCAATAATGCAGTAAATCCTTAGAAGATATACTGAGTGGATGAAGTTTGCATTTATTCTGTAAAGAAAATGAACATTTCATATTGCTCACTTACAGAGCAGAACAGATTTAACAATATACTATTTGTATAGTTCACCAATAATGCAGTAAATCCTTAGAGGATACTGAGTGGATGAAGTTTGGATGCACGTGATCCTGACCAAGCAGAGGGCACAGAAAGCATCATGGCTTTATTGCACAGCATAATCATGTATTGTCTGATGCATTGAACTTCAGTCTATCGATTCGTACTGTACAAAAGCCAGCAACTCAAGGCCAAATAGAAGCACAAAAGCCATTGTGATTTATTTAGTCTACTACTGAGTGGCATGAATAAAGAAAACTTAAGTGCAACAATCAGTTCAGGGTAGTTTGACTGGACTACTACTATATATAGTCAAGTTTATAGATTTCTCAGACGACTACGCTTACTGCCGAGCCGAACACACATCTTAAATTGACTGTATTTCTGTTATTGTAGGCTGCTGCACACAGTTGGGTATTCCTCTAGCACAGTTAACATCGTTTATTGGCATGTTTTTATTCAAACAGAAAAAAATTAAATGAAATGTCTTTGATTATATTGTTGCATGTCCCATATAGCATTCTTGCATACAATTTAGTCCACATAAAGCCCTAAAAACGTTAACAAAAAAGTGACATTTAATAAAACCAGATACGTCCTGATGTAAAAGAAATATTATGAATATCTAATTTTGTTTTTGCTCATATTTCTACAAAGTCTAATATAGCCTGTTTCACAAACCTGAATATGACAACTCAATGGCTGTGTGGGTTATTAAAGTTGGGGTAGGCAGAATGTTTTTGGCATCATTTGTCAAAAATTCCATAATAACTTTTCAGCATATTGTAATTCAAGTGTTCTGAGAGATAACTAGACTTCTGCACCTCCTCACGGCTCTGCTTTCAGGCTTTAAAAAATCTAGCACGTAATGGGAGACTTTGGCCAATCACAGGTCATTTCAGAGAGGGAGCGCTCCTATTGGCTGTTCATTCAACGGAGGCAGCTGTCAACCACTCCGATCAAATGGTCAAACTAGGCAGCGCTGATCAAATATGAATCAATATTCTGTTACTGTAATGCCTATTTCTCATGTAAAATTATTTCAGAAACATCTTCTAGTGTACTGTTTGGCTATAAAATTAAAAAAAGATAAAAGATAAGATAAAAAAAATAAATGATCTCAACATGGCGGCCGGGTCATAAACTTTCCAATTTTACAACTAAACAGTACACTACAAGATGTTTCTGAAAACATTTGAGGTGAGAAATAGGCATTACATTAACAGAATATTAATTCATAATTGATCAGCGTTCCCTAGTTTGACCGTTTGATCGGAGTTTGCGAGTGATTGACAGCTGCTCAGAGACGGCAAGGCTCCATCTCGGCTCTGATTGGTTGTTTTCCTCCGGTTTGTGAAATCTTGCAGATGCCACATTAGGAGCACCGGAGGACACAGAGACACATGCTTTTTTTCAGATTGCCTGTCTCATGCACTACTGTCAGGATATAGTGACCGTTTTATAAAAAACACTTTTTTTAAAATCATATTTGCTCATATAGCTGCTGCTTTAAAGAAAAAAATAAAAGTAAAAGATCTTTGATCATGTACAACCTAGCCTTCTGGCATGCATCGGCTGCACATAAAACCCTAAAAATGACAAGTAAACTTTGCAGTCAGGCAAAAGTCACATGCAGCCTTCAGGATCAACTTTTTTTTTTAGTGCCATTTTGTGTTAGCTAGCTTGCTAACTTACAGACAGCAGAGGCACGCCTGTGTGTTTGATGTCTGCAGACCACAACAGGCCAAAATTTATTGAGAACCTAAATTGATATGGGAGCCGGATTTGGCCTGCGGGCCTTGAGTTTGACACGTGATCTAGCAGGATTCAATCAGTGAGATGAAATATATTGATATCATAGTATATTTGCATAGTGCTGCTTATAGTGTGCATGAATAAAAACTACAGGAGTGTGTTTAAAATATTCCTCTCTCTAGTCGTCTATGATGCTATTTTATTCTGTGTGTACTACACTTCCCAGCAGCTACAGGTTTGGGCATAGTGCCCAAGAAGTGTGCAGGGAATACTTTAAAAGCATTGCTACAGGATGTCTCCATCAGTCTAGGTTTGGGGCCAGTTCTTTCCAGAGGCTCACATTTGGGAAATGAGAGATGAAGAGTAGCGTGGTTCAGAGTCAGGCCAGCCAGACTCCATTGATATTCTGCTTGTGTCCTGCTCCATAGGCAGCCCATTGTCATGGCTCGCTCAGTGGGATGGCATCTGATGATTGAGGGGTATGCAAGCGGGTTGAAAGCCAGTTCGGAAAAGAAACCAAAGGTTCGTTTGGTGAAGGTTAAAGATATGTCCTCACGGTGAAGGCTGATAGCGTGTATGTGTGAGAGTTGCATAGAGATGAAGCAAATCCCAAAAATGCTTTATATATAATATTGAGTATGGTATTTTAATGATAGGATAGTTCATATTCCATGACATGCACCTTAGCACAAGCCCAAACTAATGTGGTCAGTTCTTTTTTGTTTACTTTTACTCTCTAAGAGAATTGCAATGAGATGCATATTTAACAAAATCCCACCTGACTTGTTCAGAACCCCCATGGACCTTCTAATTTCCCTCTAATTGCACCCCAGATGGCCCAGAATAAAAAGGGATTTCCAAGCAATGCAGGTGCATCCCAAGTTTCAAAGGATTCAGCCTATCTTAACGTCAGGTGCAACAGTGCCACACTGTGTGGGCCACTCAGCCCTGGAAGATTCACGGCCAGCCAGGCAGAAAGATTTATCTGTCGTGAGTGCGTGAAATTGCAATGCTCTGCAGTATTCTGTCCAGGGCCGGTGAGAGAGACTGATCCTCCGCTGCTTGGGTAAATAAAGAAGTAACAGAGAGGAGTCACGCACAAGAAAAAAGCACCAATGGCTGTCTGTGCTCCGTGTCTGGTAGAAGTGATCAAGGCCGTAGTCAATGAAGTGCAAAAGTTTACAAAAGTGGCTGCAGTAATAGTTGGATTGCACTCTCAGCTCAGCACTGATTATTTTTTTCTCACTTTTTAGGTGTTACACATTACAAATTCGCTGCCACTTCCTGTGAAACTCACTGTTAATTTACAATTTAAAGGGCTTCTATCATAGACTGTATATAAAGATGGACGACCTAACAGCTGCCCAAAAGTGAAGCCAAAACATCTTGATTATCCCCTGGTGGCTGGTTGCAGTATAGGTCATAAAGCCCTCCTCCTTCATGTTAGTGGATGGAACAAACTAAAACTAAAAAGTCAAAGATGGTTTCTGTCATTTTAGGTAGTTCTTATCATGGTGATGTGTGTTCATGTGTTAATTTCTCTGATAAGTTTGGTTTTAATTGCTTATTTGATGCCATAAAAAGGGGGTGGGACCTAATGATTGGCAGCCACGATTGGTTCGGGCGGCTGACCTCAATATTGCGGCTCCACCGCCCGATCACTACTGCGCAGACTCTGGCTCCAAATGACGTCAAAATCTCAAGATGACAGCTCTCGTATTCGGGATGGTTTGGTTTCACTTCTTTACAGTGGGAGGAAGTTGAGATGCATCGTCCATCTTTATATACAGTCTATGGCTTATATCGAGTAAATCAGTTCATGCTTAGATGTATGCATTGATTGACTTTTACTTGTATTTAAAGGATTACAGTGGGATTAAACAGAATCAATAGTGTTGTGTATTCTGATCCTATAAAGCCCCAATCAATAGGTTTTAAAGGAACAGTGTGTAACATTTTGGGGGATCTATTGGCAAAAATGGAATATAATACTAATAAGTATGTTTTCTTTAGTGCACAATATAATCATCTAAAAGTAAGAATCGTTGTTTTCATTGCCTTAGAATGAGCCGTTTATATCTACATAGGGAGTGGGTCCTCTTCACAAAGCAGGCTGCCATGTTTCTACAGTAGCCCAGAAGGACAAACCAAACACTGGCTCTCGATAGGACCCTTCACGTTTTCATGTTTTTGCATCGGCCACCGTAGTTCTCCTACACACTTGGCACACGGGAGAAGTTGTAGTTGGTTGCAATCTGCAACCTCACCGCTAGATGCAGCCAAATCCTACACACTGCACCTTTAAGGTTAAGGCTCTTAATGTGGCATATTGACATATTTATATACATGTTTGGCTCATGTTTTGAAACTCAGTGTCCACGAATTATAGAGTTGTACCTGTACCATTGTAACAAGACCAGTTAATTGACTGCAGTCTTTAGATTATAGATCAAACAAATGAATATGAATATTAAGATAACAATAAAACGGTCAAAACAGCCAGTAAAGTTTCAGATTCAGAGGGCTTTTTTTTTCGTTTTGGAAGGACCCATGGGCTGCTATGACCTACAGATCGAGAATACGACATTTCCTCAGCTTGGTCTTGAGGTGTTGTGAATTTATCGCCAAAAGCTTGGAGCTGCATTAGGTCTTAGCAGGGCTTGACTAACCGTCATGGCTGTCAGCTGTAGCAGAAATCGGTGTCCAAGTCTTTACTGAAGCATGAAGGGAGAAGATGATTTCATATAAGTTATCTCAGTATGTAGCAACACCAATGGTCTCAAAATTAATGGAAAGGATGACCCTAACCCTAACCCTAACCCTTGATTTGAATATGAAAAACCATGCATATAGACTCACTGCAGATCTATTCTGTGCTTTCCTTCTCTTGTTCTTTGCAGCTGCTTTATATCTCTTTTCTTGTTACTCTCAAACACAATGACTTGTTCTGTCCATGCAACTGTTTTGTTCTTCTTCTTCAGGTTTATGAAATAATTTCATTACAAATATGTTGGATCCCTTTCTTTTAGATTTAGTCAAAGAGGACCTATTATGCTTATTTTCAGGAGCATACTAAAACACTACACCTACTAGGACATGTTTACATGCTTTATCCCATTTGTGACCATAAACTATATTTAGTATGATAAGGACAAATGCCCAAACATTTGTTCTGACTGGTCAAAAGACTTGAAATTTGGTACAGCCATACTTTGGGCAAGTATCAAACAGCACAACTTTAACATTTTTAGATCACATGAAAAATCACACTTTTATCAATAGTCAAATCAGGATTTAAAAAATAAATAAATAGGAAAAAAGCTTCCATTGTGTTTATTAAATGTTTTCCACACGAAATATTTACACTGCTACTAATTACACTGCACATGTGTACATATCTTTGATATTCAACTTGTTATGATTTCATAGATACCATATACTTGGTTGTGCTCCTTGTAGTTTCTGAGATACAGCCACTTTCTTATCATACTATATCTAGTTATTTGGGCACGTGGGACTGCTGTTTTTTCCTAAAATATAACGGAGTCTATTGCAAAAACAGTAGTCCCATCTTGTCCCCAAAGACTAGATATAGTACGATAAGAAAAACTCACTTTTCATCCAATTAGACCGATTTTGAAAATTTCCTCACATTTGTGCTTAAGCAAGCCCAGAGAACACTTCCACCAAAGGAAATTGAAAAAAATATTTGCAGGAACAAATGGGTTCATGTTCAAATAATGTTTTACTTTTCTCATAGCGTCTGTTTTCACCTCTTTCCACCCACTGTCCGAAACGCTGTTTGAGCTCACCCAAGCCTTCCTGAAAAGCCCAGTCTGCTCTGATTGGTCAGCTGGACCAAAGTCTTCGAATTCCACTCCAGCGCCGCTCTAACTAGCTTTGTTTGAGGGCATGCCAAACTAGCCGCTAGGCAGGTATTATGCAAATGTGTTACTTGGTGACATCATCACGTTACGGAAGGAAAGGCGGGACTTCAAGCCATGCGTTTCAGGCAGTTAGGGAGCAGTGTTTCTGTTAGGGAGAGTAACTCTGGACTTTGGGATTTGTAACTTTTGCAGACCTTTACATGCACAAAAAAACGATATAACACAGTAAAGGAAAGGGAAAAAGCACAAAAGCATAACAGGTCCCCTTTAACAGACAGCTTATTGTAGTAGGGAGAACAGTCAGATACCGTAGAACAGAATCCTGAAGGGCAATTTGTTCCTGAGCTCTTGTGCTTTCACCCTTTTGTTAGGTTTCTGAATGTGGACTACAGTAGCTATACTGCTGACTTGGCAGTAGTGTCTTGTAGAGAGAAGGAAGAAGTAAGTGTTAGACAAATATGTTTGGGAATGCTGGGCTTCTGATTGGAGTCAACGGTGGAACAAGAGTCGTGCTCATTAGCTGCACGTATCATATGTAAGCTGTGTGTGTGTGCGACATAGCCTTTCCTCCATATGAAACTCTCAGCAGATGTGACTGTGAGCAATAAAGAGGCTGCATAATAGTGTTTCCTCTTCATTGAGTTGCCCGTTTTAATAAGAGTGTCAAACTACAATACAGACTCACCAATTACACCAGCTGCAAAAGCTGAAATTGAGCAGTTATCATGCTGTTGATATTTGGGCCTTTCACCCTTTGGCTCAATAATTAGACGGAGGCTGAAAGCTGTTTGTTGTTTACTTGCCCTTCAGTTAAAGTCCATCTAATGAGCATGATCAAACCAGTGCATCAGTAAGTTAACATTAAGCAGCATCTCCCTTTAGCAGCTGCCTTCGGAAAGGAATTTATCATTTTAAATTTTTCGCTCAAGGAACCACTGACACCTCAAGTTTTCAAGGGGAAACTGTCTGCAGATATGTAAACTGTTTTCATCTCTAATTCTGCGAGGAAGTTTGCAAGTGTCCATATGTTTGCTGATTGAAATTCTATTAACATGAATTAATATTTGCCCCAGCTCCGAATAAATACTGCTGTACAAAACGCAAATAGAAAGGAAGGATGTGAATTATCATACTATGATAATAGCCTGACTTAACACTGGCTGCACCTTTTGTTGGTGCGGACCGATAACATTGTGGCCATGTTTTAATTTCACACTTCAGCAAGAGTATTTATCTGTGGCTGGTGTGGCAGGATATGCTATATGTTCTGTATCTTTACCACGCAAGACAATAGCATGGACCCCCTGGGACCTTGCTTCTATGCACTTCATGATAATAGGATCATTAGAATATTGTGAAATGTATTAGGCAACATAAACAATTTAAACATCAACAGTGAGTCCTGTGAAAAATGTGGGTTTTGAGGTGCTGTTTAATGATGTAACAAACCCAGAGTCTGTCTTTAATATCTCTGAGTATTGATTGTTACAAAAAGGTTTTGAAGTTTACGAATGTAAATCCTGTTCGGATGGTACAGCAAAACATATGTTTTCATGTTGGAAAAGTAACACAACTATCTTTAAACATGCATTAATTGAATTTTTGGCCACTTGGGGGCAGAGCAATGAGCTGTAAACGCAAATTGACATACTGTTTTATCACCTGATGAACATAAGAATTTATTTAGAGTCCAACTTTTACTCTCTTCTTTGCTCTGTTTTGGTCTCCACCAACTGAGGAAAATATCTGGCTGCTAAATGCTCCACTATGTTCACCAGCTAGTTTGTCTTTGGGCCATTTGGTGCTGGGCAGGTAATTTATGGTGGATTTTGAGCTTTTTTTGATGAACAAATGCCAATGAGAATGAAACCTTTTGTGGGCTGTAAAAACAAAACAAAGTCCTGAAAGATGTAAAGCTGCAACGTATCCTCATACAATGGTTTGTATGATATCTTACGAAAGGTTATTCCACTTTTTTCATGTGTTTTCCTACGAATGTCCAGCAACACATGATGCATGTGTCAATTTCTGCTCCAGTCTTTTCAAAATAAACTTCTGTCTTCACAAGAAACAACTTGGGTAGGTTTAGGTAACAAAACCACTTAGTTAGGTTTAGGAAAATCATGGTTTGTGTTAAAATTAGGGCTGTCAAAGTTAACAGTTATGAATATTATATTCATAACTTTAACACAATTTGGGCTGTAGGGGGCTCAGTTTGAAAGCTAGAGTGAAGATCATGGTCATTTTCAAAGCGGTCCCTTGACCTCTGACCTCAAGATATGTGAATGAAAATGGGTTCTATGGGTACCCACGAGTCTCCCCTTTACAGACATGCCCACTTGATGATAATCACATGCAGTTTGGGGCAAGTCATAGTCAAGTCAGCACACTGACACACTGACAGCTGTTGTTGCCTGTTGGGCTGTAGTTTGCCAGGTTATGATTTTAACATATTTGTTTATGCTAAATGCAGTACCTGTGAGGGACAATATTTGTCATCATTTTGTGTTGTTATTTGATTTCCAGTAATAAATACATAAAGCAAGCATATTTGCCCACTCCCATGTTTATAAGAGTATTAACAAATCTCCTTTACGGTACATTTTGAACAAATGCAAAATGTGCGATTAATTTGCGATTAATCGCGATTAACTATTTAAAATCAATGTGATTAATCGCGATTAAATAAATATATATATATAACTCCGGAAGTGGCGTAACTTAAAAACGGAAGTTACATGACAAATAAATCAACGTTGACTTCTGGTTTCACACGGGGTAAATAACACCAGTTTCCTTGGCCAAAGTCTTGTGTTTTTTGACCAACCATCCAGCCCGACCTCCTCCCTACGTCACGTTTGTTGTTATTTATACTTCCTGGTTCACAATTACATGGATTACGTACAAATTGATTATATGGGATATATATACAAATTACAATGCATTTATTTCCGTAGGTATAGCTACGAACGGTGTATGAGAACAGCCTGAAAGCTGACAGGAACTGCAGGGTTGGGTGACAACTCTCAGTGGGTTTGTCACTACGAGCAACCCCTTTCACATTACACATTGCAATTTGATCTATTGTTAATATAAAAAATATTGATTAAAGCAGCTTTAAATTAAAGCCATCATGTGTAGCTACCCCTCCAGTTGCAATATACAACAGACTACACTGCTTGCTGCTACATCAGATGCTGTTATTTTTGGAATTGCTATTGAGTTTGCAACTTTGATCATTGCGTTTGCAACTTCAAATGCTTGTAAACTCAAGGATACACTCAATGAATGCTCCAGCTGAAGAGCCCGGCACTGATGTTGGAGCCGTGCACTCAAACAGTCTCGCCAGGAGAAGCACCATCAGTATAATGATGCTGGAGCTGAAATCTATCAGCTTTTTACATTCAGAATTTTCAATAATTCCAAACATCTAGGTTACACTGTTGGCAATATTAAAAACATCAAGACCCAAGGCAACCTGCTGAGGCCTGTGAAGGATTTTAGTCTCAGAGAGATGAATCCTGAAGCACATAAGATCCACCCCCCCACCTCACCAATAAAACATCTCCAAATTCTCTCTCTCTCTTTCTCTCTTGAACACACACTCAAGCACACAGACGCACACATACGTAGCTCTCGTTGAATATCTATTTCAAGCCTAAAAATAGTAATGTGCACACAATGCCATGGAGCTCTGAGGCAATCACAGATTGTGGGAGCATGATGTGTGATTCCAGGATGACATTTCACTGATTATGCTTTAAGTCATAGGTAACCAAAAGCTGTTGAGAATTTTTTTCTCACCACACGTTGTCTACAGTTTGCTGAAAATAATCAAACAATTGTGGCTTTAAAGCTCCAGGTAGTGTCAAAAGTAGCTGAGGAGATTTTTCTGGCCTGGTGGTGGCTTAACCAACCTCTTCACATAGACTCAGCTGCATCAATTTATATTAACAGGACGGAAATCAATTAACAACACAAAACAATGACAAATATTGTCCAGAAACCCTCACAGGTACTGCATTTAACGTAAAGAATATGTTAAAATTATAACATTGCAAACCGAAGCCCAACAAGCAACAACAGCTGTCAGTGTGTCAGTGTGCTGACTTGACTGTGACTTGCCCAAAACTGTGTGTGATTATCATTAAGTGGGCATGTCTGTAAAGGGGAGACTCGTGGGTACCCATAGAACCCATTTTCATTCACATATCTTGAGGTCAGAGGTCAGGGGACCCCTTTGAAAATGGCCATGCCAGTTTTTCCTCGCCAAAATTTAGCGAAATTTCAGAGCGTTATTTAGCTTCCTTTGCAACAAGCTAGTATGATATACCAATGTTTTTTCTAGTTTCATATGATAACAGTATCATCACTCTAGTTTTAAAACTGAGCCCGCTACAGCTTCCGAAAGATCGATGGCGTTAATGCGTTTAAGAAATTAGTGCCGCTAAAATAAATTTGCGTGAACGCGTTATTATCACGATAACTTTGACCGCCCTAATTTAACGCTGTTTATCACCAGTGCGATGTGAAAATGTAGTGTGGGAATACGGAAAATATGCGGGCAAAGTTTCCGCATGAGAACTATGCACACCGCTTCCGGTGCAAATTATCCACGTTTCAGTGTGCCTTTTTTCGTCAATGAGGCCAAATGAGTTCCCTCGTCCACTCCACACAACAAAAACCTATCCAGACAGACAATGTCTAAGGGGCTTACATCAACTACACAATACATAAACTAGTATCGGACCCCAAATTTGATGTTAACGTTAGCTGTTGTGGCTTGCTCGGTTCCGTGACCATAATATATCGTAGCAAGTGCATATCAGGAACATTACCATCTTCATCGTATCCCAGCTGCTGGCCGATCTCAAGCCATATATTGTCCTTTATTTGGTTGTTGAGGTAGTAGTGTTTGTCGTACATTATTGGGTGTTGGCTGTTGAACGGCCTTGTTGTTCCGACACACCAATAGTCCAAAAAATTTCCCATTGGACCGAAAACAGCCCATTTGTCTGACAGTCAAAACGAATATATATTATTCCAAGACCCATTGCTCCAAAGATGAACACTCTTCAGAAGTTCATGGCTAATTATTATGCAGAATGACAGTGATCAGTTGGAACAAAGGGTTTCATTGGTCAAACATATATGGTGGAAATCCGCTGAAATGTTTTTTGCACAAATGTTCCGCAGGGGCCGGCAAGCATTCATAAGAACCCCAAAAATCAGCTTTTATACATTTCTGTGCAAATTTTTCGGACGAAAAATCCATGTGTGGTAGGAAACAGCTTTAAATCTACAATCAAGTCAAAACAGGAAGTGTGCTTATTTTGACGTAATTCAAAACAAATGGAGCGTTGTAGTCAAAGTCAAAATAAAGTTGGTGCTTTATTTGCATTCATTTCAAACATGAAAATTAGTATTTTCAGTCACACCACTGTTTCTATAGAAGGAAATCCTTCCTGTGTCTGTTGTTAAACTAAGCATTTATTTGTATTTGATACTGAGATATAAATCGCAATCATATCTGATGATCGTCCTGTGTTTTAATTTGACTGTTGATAGCTTTGTCCCAGACAGTACGGCTTATAAAAGATGTGACCTGCATACAGAACATTCATTTAAGGCCAGAGCCTGTTGGTGCAAGTCTACACCCAGTGCAGGACATGCTGTTCCATCCTTTAGGTGTATAATACTAAATGATATCTCTGCATGAAAATACTGTATAACATGGAGGAGATTAATTCCTTTTGACCTGAGATATTTATACAGTGAGAGCATACAAATGCCATTAAGATCTTTTTTTAAACCAAGAGTAGGAGGATCAAATTGTATTCTGAAAGCAGTGGGTTTGTAGGTTTCTGAGGACCAGAAAGATGTGGTTTGATTCAGCAGCTGTCTGAATGAGCTGCAGCCTATGAGTAGCTTTAGCTTGAAGATGGTGTTCATTTTCTTTCTTATTTAGTCTTAGTCCCGTGTCAAATGTCCTTGTTATTTTTTTGTAATCATATTTGGTGAAGCTCATCCTCAATCCATTCCCTTTTTTAGTCAAGTTTTATTTGACTAAAAGTCTGGGCATTTTAGTCTTATCTTTTCAAAGTAAACCGTAACTATTTTAATATAGTTTTAGTCAATAAACTGTTGACATTTTAGTCTTTTTAGTCATCAGATTATATTGAACATTTCAGTCAATCGTCTAGCAAAAATATCACGTTGTTTCTTTCTCCCAAGCCCTGTTGTTGTCATTGTTAACTTAAACTTAGTAAGGTACTCCGAGTCCTCCTGACTGTTCTCATTGTGTGCTACCAGTGTAGCCGTGTTATAGACATGAAACTGGCATGCGCAGCACAGGAAACGGAGCGGCTGCATTGAAAAAACAAGACTCGGTCAAAACCGAGTATATGGTTGGACCGTGTATGGTCAGTCTGTGAATTTGTGGCTAAATTGTTACACAAATAGTCAGTGGACATGTCTATAATGTTAATCCAGCGGTACATGTCCACCAGGTCCAGCGAGGACACTAGGGGAAGCACTGCTCCACTCAACTGGCTGTTCAAGCGGTGACATATCCTGTCGTGGAATACACTTGATAGGTCCCCGTTTGTCTGCTTGTTGTTTCAAACAGGAAACAACATGGCGGCCTGCTCATAAACTTTCTGTTATTCCATTTTAACATTCTACCAAAATCTACTTCTGAGAACAGACAAGAAATAGACTATACACGCTGTACAGGCTCATTTGCATAAAGGACTGTTTCCCCCCTTTTCATTTTGACAATGAGGAAACTCCAACACTCGGCCAACCAATCGTGTAACTTCATCACTCAGCCACTCAGTGACAGGCTTTTGTGTTTGTAGGGCTGGCCCTCTGCGGTCCAGCCAAAAACATACATATATAATAATTTGTCTCCTCTGTTTTGTCCATGAAAATTCATTTTGGTAAAGTTTTTATTTTTTAAACAAAATTTTAATCTTGTCTTTTTTTCTTAAATATTGCATGTTGATATAGTCACAATTAGTGTTTAATGACATTGGTGCCATCCCATGGATGGAAATTAGCACCAGCCAAATACTGGTAAAATATGCAAGTGGCTGCTAGATTTGCTTCTCTTACCAGCCAAAACACTAATGGTAATCTATTGAGTGGCTGCTAGATTTTAGAATCCACCAGCCACAGTGGCAGGTGGACAAATAGTTAATTTCCAACCCATGCCATCTCGTCATCGCCTCTTATTAGTCATAGAAAAGAAGGTCGTTGACGAACATATTTAGTCATAGTTTTCGTCACACAAAATGAACACTGCTTGAAGGCCCATAAACAGGGAATTGCAAGAGTCCAGTCAGCTCATGACAAAGACTCCATGTTCAACTGTTTAGAAGTTTAGAGGATTCATGAGATCAGAGGGCAGTGAAATGAGAAATTTGCGTATCATCAGCATAGCTATGATAACTAATGTTTAATATTGTCATCATGGGTTAAGCATGTACAATTTAAGTAGGAGAGGTCCAAGGTAAGTCATATTTGTAGGAATCAAATTCACCAAATGTGATGGTGAAATACATTCAAGTAAATGTCAGTTTTTCATCATATCCACTGAGATCCCATGTCGGGTGAATCCTGACTGTGACTCATTGACTGTGCTGCACTGGAATTGATCTGCATGCATTAATTACGGGATTGAGGGCGGCTGTGGCTCAGAGGGTAGAGCAGGTTGTCCACCAATCGGAAGGTCGGTGGTTCGATCCCCGGCTGCTCCGGGTCACATGTCGATGTGTCCTTGAGCAAGACACTTAACCCCAAATTGCTCCCGGAGGCATAGCCATCGGTGTGTGAATGAGTATTTAGATTAAATCCTGATGGGCAAAGTTGGCACCTTAATAGCCTCTGCCATCAGTGTATGAATGTGTGTGTGAATGGGTGAATACTGACATGTAGTGTAAAGCGCTTTGAGTGGTCGGAAGACTAGAAAAGCGCTATATAAGTCCAAGTCCATTTACCAATTATGAGCAAAAGTCTGTGTGCTGCATCAGCCAGAATCAACACATGAAAACACATGGAGTGTGTCCACGTTTTGGGTTAAAATGTGTCACTCTGTCTTACTGTCTTACTCTGTATTGCTAAACATTTATAACATCTTTGTCACTATTGATCGTGCTCTAAATATGTCTGTTCAGAGAGAAACCAGGCTGGCGTGTTCAATCTTTGAGTCTGTTGAGACTTGTCTCCAAGTGTCTCTTGTGCCAAACACGAAGCAAGTCAATTATATTATTAATATTGCTAATTAGTGTCCACATGAGCAGTGCTCATAAAACATCGAAGACAGTTGACTTTTGGGGAATGTAATTATGCAATGAGAAATTGGTTTATATCGGTAGCAGGTTCTTTGCTGAAGAATGTTCCTCCTAAATGTCTACTTACAATTATAAGACAACAATAAATAATATTTACATTTTGATGCATTTATTTGGCATCTGTGTGCCATCATAAGTCTTATATCCTAGAGGACGGGGATCCAAAGAAAAAAGACACGGGGGTTGAGATGCAGACACCAAAAGGAAACAATGCAAGAAAATTAGCAGTGGAGGCTGAGTAAGTTCTGGCTTTGTTGATGAATATTCAAGTAAAAATGTGGGCGTTGTCATTAACATACAGTATCTGTTTTTTTATTTTTAGAATAGTTAGCCCTGGGCTGGTACACCCCCGCACTCTTACAATACTCAATCTTTCATACAATGGGTCTCCGACCTTGTTTGACCTATATTAAATTAATTAGGACGTGGATTACAATATTAAATGTATTTTAAGAAGAAACAATGATGACTGAATGAAAAATACATAGTTTAAAGTCTTTCCTGAGTTATATTTGTGGCAACTCCAGTCAGCTGTGAAGTTTGCATCATGTTAGAATGAGCGGGTAACTATTAGCTTGATAGTCTACAAACAGCTGAAAATAATATTGTATAGTTAAGTTTTCAGTTCACTGTATTTTTGTTGTAATCCAGACACCTATCACGTAACGTTTACCTTCCCACGCTGAAAATGTAAATCACAAGGGCTCATGTCTACACTATGCATGTAAGGAGCGTAAATTGATACACTGTGCGTCGGGCACTGACCAAGACGAGTTGGAAGTGAGAATGTGTTGTTCCGTCCACTCCCAGCATGATCAATTTGTGCTGAAATATCAGTGAAAGCTAAATGTGGTACCTCCAACTGTTTATCTCGATGAACCAACTCTTGATACTCACATAACGGTAGTGGAGGGAAATGTGCTTTTATTCACATTTTCTTTGTTGATTTAGCAAGACTTGGCCATAAAAGTACATTTTCAGAATGTCATTGTGTTTGAGTGACATTTAACTAAAAACAAGGAGTGAATATCCATACAATAGCTGAAGTACATACTTGGCCAAAGCGTATTAGATGTAATGGCTGTCATATCTTTCTTGGCAAAAAGGAAGCTTATTCTTTACTGATTTCACACTGAATGTAAATATTGTTTTAAGCTGTTTGAACAAACGACCAGTGCTGCTGTTTTTATCCGGAGAGACCGAGATAGTCTTAAAAGATCATCTTGCCGGAGGGGCTCAGTCTATTTCTCTGCATGAAAACAATATCCAACTGTTAGCTGCATGCAGAGAAGGACTTCTTACCACGTTTCTTTTTATAATTTTTTTCTTCATTAAGCCTTCAAAGCGAAACATCACAAGATTTTCATCACTTTGATCGCACGTACACAAAAATAAACACCCCTTGTAGATTACGTACGTATATTGTAAAAATTGTGCTTAATCCTTTTAGCCGCATGAGTTATATCTTCACTTCCAAGACGCTGAACATCACACCTAAGTCCACCTGAGTATTACCTGACAGTTTAGCCTGCAGGTGTAGAAGTGAGACGGGAGGAAGAAACAGATTTATCACAGCAGTCAGTTTCTGTTGTGTTCTGCCCTCGAAAAAGAGCAAAAAATTCTTAACGTACAAGATGGAGATTTTAAAGGTGCTCACTACAAAATTCATATCCATTGCTTCCACATGGTTCTCAAACATGGAGATGGCCGAGCCAACAGCTGGCAGCTAACGGTGCTAACAGTGCAATCAACGGCAACAGGGCTAACCTGGGGTAGTATGTTACGCGTCAGCGTCACCAACGGCGTTATCAGCTGTAACCACCGTATTAGCATAGTGCAGAGCGGCCGCTGTGACCTAGCCAGTGGGGCACGCTCACATGCACGAACATACACTAAAAGGCATCTGTGGCCGGCCAAGCTTAGTCAACAAAGCGCAGAGAAGCTCAGATTGCAACACACACACACAAAGAGGGACTTTCTCTGCTCAGGTAGACATTACTCCACTATATCTTTACATAGCAAATAGTTGGCTGCTTCCCAGAGGAGCATAAAGTGAGCGATGGACATAAATGGAAGTTAGAAAAATACAGCACACCGATTTTGAGAGCAATCTCAAACATTTCATGTCAAGGACCTCCAAAATCTAGATGTCCAATAGACCACAGACCATGGATGTATAAGATGGCAGATGTCATGTGCTTTTGCTCTGCGTGTTAGTAAATAGCCTACAACTACATTAAATTCTGTTTATGTCATGCTACTAGCACTACTAGCTACTGGCCGATAGTTACAATGTTAATGAATTTTACAACTTTTAGGACAACAATTTCAAGAGGGCTATTTGAATGTTCTTACTGGGAAGTTGATTTACCTAAAATAAAAAATATATATTATCCTCTATTTACAGACATCTCTTTATACATCCATTGCCACAGACTTATTGGCTTTATCAGTCCAAAATGGCGGCAGTGCTACCGCAGTGCCATCCAGCAGCTGTTGTCAAAAAAGCACCGGAGTTTCGCCTCTTTGCTTCTATAGTCTTTGTTAATGCTCTGGATATCGTGTAGAGCACCATTAATACATAAGATGAATGAAGCATGAGCCTGAAGTCTGTTGTTGCTTTCAACTGCAAGAGACTTAAATTCACTTTAAGATGAGAACAGATATGCCTCCTAATTTCAGAGTCTATCCCTGTCACCACATAGGGTCCTTAATATATAGACTATTGATTCAAGAGCAATTTTCCTCTGTGAGGTCTGTTTTGGCTCTCGCATGATTTTTCTGTCACATTCTTCTATGGAATGCCATGACTTTGAAGAATCCTTTTGTTCTGCAGCATTTTTTCAACGAGGCCTTCTCGCAGTTCTTTAGCAAAGTCTTAGATTGAATATTAATCAAAGCATACTTGTGACTGATGTGGCCTAAAAAAATAAACCCATTCATCACAAGACGGGGACATCATTGTTTTGACGTCTGCTGATAATCAGGTCAGATGAAGTAGAGCTTGACTTTATCAAAACCAATGTAGAGCCTCATCTGCAACACACGTACTCCATTAGTCGCCCAACGATGAGCAGACCCCCGCAGCTTACTGCTGTCATTTTTGAGAAGCAGTCCAGTCTTGAAAATGCCTGTTTGATACTGTATATTTTCCACTTGAGGAAACCTGTCAGTTTATACACTGGCAGGCTTCAAGCTCATTGCTTAGAATAAACATTGATCTATATTTAATTTTATTCATTCAGACAGAAGTGTGTGCATTTAGCGATGTGCATGTGTCGGTGTGTCAGGGTGGGTGACATTCTTACTTTAGTGATGGCTGTTAATAAAGAGATAGAAGGTAAAGATTTAAGTGAAGCCAGAATATTTGAACTATTTAGAAATGGCACCTACTTCACCTTGCTCTTTACCTTCCATTCATCGACTTCAACCGTACAACTCTGCTGTTTAATGCTTTGGCTTGATATTTCTATCCGAATATATTTAAAAAAAATATATTGAAAATAGTACTAGAAATTCTGAACCCAAGATTATAGATTGTGTCTGCGAAGCTGTAAATTGAAATACCTGAACTGAGCGAATTACGTCTAGATTTTTCTTTCTACTTCACAAAGTCTCTTGAATTCCCGCCGCCGTGTCTGTGGACTCGCTCGCGGAGGGTTGATAGGGAAGTGAGAGACTCATGAGTGGTCCAGCCAGTCAATTAGGGGCACCTTCACCTAATTAACCTCTCTCTCTATAACTGTAGACACTTGCTGAAGAGCTTGTAGACTGAAATACCATAGTACATGTCTTGGAACTGAATAATGAGAGTCCATTACAGGCCTTTCAGCTTGAAAAGGCTATCGTACATACAGACGGCTGCTGAAAGGGGAACGTATAATTAGATACTTATTCCAAGGAGAGGAAGACTGAAATAATGCATATAATAAGATATTCTGCTGGGTCTGATTGTTACCCTGCATCAATACGAGAAGCTTGGTCAATGGGCTGCAATTTTCTGAAGGGTGGTGGTAAATTGTAGTGCTGTAGTAGTTTTGTGTAGCCACAACTTTTCTGAGCTGGCTCAGTCAGCTCCATAGCAGTAACATTAACCTCCACTGATTTGTTTTTGATCACACTGCAATGTAGCAGTGTTATTGCATGCACAGTATATCCCATCCTGCAAGTTTTTTTGTAGTTGAGTTACAGTAAATCGTGCTTGCAATACATCAGAAATGTAATGTTTAGAATAAAATCTATTCCACAGTTGTTGTTTTTTCTTTATCTCTATCTTGAATACAGTTGTGAATTATGCAAAGTAGGGCTGCGCGATTATGGCAAAGATGATAATCACAATTATTTTCATCAATATGTAAATCACGATTATTTATCGCAATTATTCATAGATTTTAGGGACAATATATTTTGATTGTAATTTCACATTTAAATGAACAGAGCGCTGCATTCACTTCCATGTTGTGCTACAGTTCAACTGTCAAAAATTCTAAATGTTATTTTTTTACTTTATTGTCATCTATGGTGTTTTTTTGCATAAAAACAAATAATTCAAATGATTAGGAAATAAATAATTGTATTTTTATTTAAATATTTGCTTTGATTAAATATTTTTTGCCATTAGTAGTTTTAATTATATATTATAAGCTGCTTCGCGCTAGTGTTAGGAAGTTAAACAGGCTATAATTCCCTCTCTAATATCTATTTTATATTGCTGTGAAAAGATCATTCACACAACTGTATTTTCGCCAAAGACTCTATTTTACAAGATTACATTTGAATGCATCATGATAGTGCTATGATTTACCATCGCCCAATACTAATTTGTACTCAGTAGAGCTTGAACGCACCATAATGTAACTCAATGAAACTTCCTTTAATGGACCTCTTCAGCTCCATGCTGTCGGCAGACGAGCCGGTCACTGTGATTAATCTGAGCAGCATAATGAAAATGAATTACAATATAAGTGTCTGATTAAGTTAATTGTTCCAGATGTTTTAAGGGTGTTCCTCCAGAGGTTATTTTGGACTTGCAGTTGTGGCAAATTGCAGCTTTATGTCTTCTTCACTCACGCTGAAGAACTTCCATACCAACGACATCAAAAATATGAGACTGCTGAAAAGCGTCCGGCTTCCATCGGCAGCTGATTGACGTCATGGTCAGAATTGAAACATATAGCGTGTGATAGCGTGAGAGTAATTCTGGGTTATGCTTATACCACATCGGCAGGCTAAAGTGTTAGAACCATAGACTGTATAAAAAGATGGACGACATGACAGCTCCCCAAAAGTTAAGCCAAAACATCTTGATCGCCCCCTGGTGGCTGGCTGCAGTATAGGCCATAAATCCCGCCCCCCTTTATGTTAGCGGATCGGACAAGGGCCAAACTGAAAAGTCAAAGTACAGGTCAAATACATTTTTCCTAAAGATGTTTTTTTTTTTTTTTTATCATTTTAGGTAGTTCTTATCACGCTGATGTATGTCAAAGTGTTCATTTTTCTGATAAGTCTGGTTTTAATTGCTTATTTGATGCTATAAAAGAGGGTGAGACGTCATGACTGACAGCTTTGATTGACAGCTGCTCTGAGTGAAGTAGTTGCGGAAACGGAATTGTACAACAGAAGAAATGTAACTTTAACTTTCAAATACCGTCAATTTTTTAATCATAAATATAGTTAGAGAGATATTATGGTTAGTTGTTGTGTCTTTCTAAAGCTCCCATAAACGGGATATTTTAGCTTCACTTTTGTACAGTGGGAGGAAGTGGAGACGCATCGTCCATCTATATGTATATAGTCTACTGTATATGGTTCAAACCAGTTCTGTTGAAGTATGCTGGTATCTTCAGTTGTGACTACTGGTTACCGTTAGCAACTCTGCCAGCCACGTTTTGTGACCTTAACCACAGCAAATAAAGGAACAACAGGGACAGGACAACAATATGCTCTTCAAGGTAACATTTGAGATAGACATCCATGGTCACTGAGGCATTTCTTTGGAATCCATTTGGCATCTTTAAAAAATGCAATGAAAATGATGAAGCGAGAAATATGAGGACGCCAGGCATGTCAAGGCAAGCTTTAAGGTTTCCTCTTGGTAAAATCTATTTCAACTTTGAAGGGCCACAAATACAGCATAGGAAAGGAATAAGAAGAGATTTCTTTTTTTTTTTTTTTTTTTTTACCTCATTATGTTTTTCTCTCTCCTAGCGATAATCACCGTGGTCCCTAGTCCACACTGCTTTTCCCTTATTTTGACATTTTATATCAAATATTTCATTAATCCAGCCTAGCAAGGAGCTGAGAACACTGTTTGAACATGACAGGCTCAGGGGGATAAGGAGGGATGGGCTTTTAATGAAGAGGACAAGGTTTTAGCTTGGGAAAATGAACACCAGCAAAGAGTGGGAATTACTTGTCTGTCGCTTTGAAGTTGATGCGAGAGCCTCAATTAAATTGAAAAAAAAGTCCTATTTTTTCTGCACTTTGCTCTGCTTAGTAGAAATCCTTAACCTTTTGCGTAAAGAGCCTTCCCACGTGCCTTGGATGTCTGTGCTTCTGCATCTTGTTTCTCACACTGCAAGATGAGAAAATTGGTGTTTTGGCTGCTTTTGGGATATGATAGAGAGACAGAGAGATAGATAGTATGGATGCACTGATACCGGATAGAATATCGGGCCGATACTGACTCAAATAGCTGGATTGGGTAACTGTGACAATGGGGCCGATCTATTAAATTCAATTGTACGTTTATATTAGGGCTGTCAATCGATTAAAATATTTAATAGCGATAATCACACATTTTTTATCTGTTCAAAATGTACCTTAAAGGGAGAGTATTTAATACTCTTATCGACATGGGAGTGGGCAAATATGCTTCCTTTATGCAAATGTATGTATATATTTATTATTGGAAATCAATTAACAACATGAAACAATGACAAATATTGTCCAGAAACCCTCACAGGTACTGCATTTAGCATAAAAAAATATGCTCAAATCATAACATGGCAAACTGCAGCCCAACAGACAACAACAGCTGTCAGTGTGTCAGTGTGCTGACTTGACTATGACTTGCCCCAAGCTGCATGTGATTATCATAAAGTGGGCATGTCTGTAAAGGGGAGACTCATGGGCACCCATAGAACCCATTTTCATTCACATATCTTGAGGTCAGAGGTCAAGGGACCACTTTGAAAATGGCCATGCCAGTTTTTCCTCGCCAAAATTTAGCACAAGTTCGGAGCGTTATTTAGCCTCTTTCCCAACAAGCTAGTATGACACGGTTTGTACCAATGAATTCCTCAGGTTTTGTAGTTTTATACGATGACAGTATCTTCACTCTAGCTTTAAAACTGAGCTTGCCACAACCATAAAAATCGCAAGATGCGTTAATGCGTTAAAGAAATTAGTAGTGTTAAAGCGATGTAGCCATCAACGTGTTATTATCATGTTAACATTGAATGCCCTAGTTTATACACTATAGGTATTATATACTGGAATTTGAATTCCTGTTTAAGTTTTTGACCAATATCATGTATCATTGTTCATTTACAATTTATTATTTTAATAATAAATGACAATTCACTAAAGTTATATCTATGTATTTATCTGTTACATTTTGTTTTACAATGTTAGGAAAGCAATGTTTAAATCAAGCCTGATGTTGCTTTCCACATAAAAGGATGATCCCAGTCACTTCCACACAGTGAGGCATACAGTATACTGTATTTATTAAAGACTGGTATGGAATCGGTACTCGGTGGTACTCGCCGATACCCAAAGCCCAGGTATCGCTTTCAGTATCGGGATTGAAAAAGTGGGATCGGTGCATCCCTGATAAATGAGTGGATGGATAGATGGATGTAGGGAGTAGAGTGAAGCATGAGTTCAGGGTGGCTGGGTTCATGTGCTATGGTGAGTGCTTTGCGTGTGACACTCATATTTGTGGCTGACAGCGGCGTGTAAATGCACATGGTCAAGGCCCATTACCTAACCAGTGAGTGGTTCTACATTCAATAGAGAAAATGACTTTTTGGTTCAGTGAAATAAGTGAATTTTTCTCCACGTGAGGATAAACACTTTTCTCGCTACAGAGATTGGAAATACAGTTTGCCAGAACAGTCTGTTTCACAGAAGTCAAAAACATGATTAAAAAAAAAAACATACACCTTTTCGGGGGACACATTATTTCATTATTAGAACTGGCATTGTAGATGACATCTGGAATAATATATGAATTTAAAACTAACAATGTGTGCAGCGATTCAGCAGATTCCACAGAATGACTGGAAAGATTTGCAGATAATATCTCTCGAGCTTTGGCACAGAATTAAACCCACATTACAATAAGAATGGATTTAGTTAAACATCAGCTCCCTCTCCATCAGAATTACCCTCAAACTGCATCTTGTGTATTTCAGATGTGATCCTACCTCAGGCAGCAGACTGAGAGCTCATGCTGTGTATGAAACAGACTCTTTCTGAATTGACTAGCGTAATGTTTTATGAGTCTGTGTAGACTCAAGGGCACACGGAGGCACTGAAAAATTAAAATCTGGGGTGACCGGAGACGAAAAAGAATCCAAAAGGTCATATTCCAAATATTTCAGATGTATTTTATAAAATGGAATAAAATGGTATTAGAGACCAGATGAACAGTTCAAATGGTTTTGTTTTGCCAAAGTGTTCCACTTTGTAAAATGTAAAAAAACAAAAATTTGTATTATAACAGAAGGCAGCAGGACATCTGTCACGTTTTGTTATTGTTTTGTTTCTTGCAGTTATGCATCAGTGAATTAGTCATTTTGAACATTACTAACCCTGTGGAAGTGGACTACAATAAATAGGACAATTTATAGCGCCTTTATTAAAGTAGACAGTTGATGCTTTATTCCAGGCTGTTCTCAAACACCGTTCGTAGCTATGGAAGGAAACATAAAGAGCGGGGCGAACGCCACGTAGAAAGGAGGTCGGGGTGGATGGGTTGGTCTTAAAGATACCTGGACTTTTACCAAGGAGACCGGCGTTCATGTCCCATGTGAAACCAGAAGTCAACGCTGATTTATCTGTAACGTACATGCTTAAATAGCGCAACTTCCGGAGTTATTTTAACCCAAACCAAGATATTTTCCTAGCCCTAACTAAGTAGTTTTGTTGCCTAATCCGAACCAAGTCGACCTTAGTCGAACTAAGTCGACATGTCTTGCCTAAGCCTAAGGAAGTTGTTTCCTGTGGCGACGAAAGTTTATTTTAAAAGACTGCATGCATGTAACGAGCAAATATTGACACGTGTTGCTGGACATTCGTAGGAAAACAAATCCAAAAGGAGGAATAGCTTTTTGATAAGCTCTCATACGAACCGTTGTATGAGGATAAGTTGGTTTTTCATGTAGTACAAGTGAACACTTCTAAAAGTCACATTTCAACTTCCCATTGGCCATCTTCTTGTCCTAGTCTTTTCCTACTTTCTGCTCTGCGGAGGACATCCATTAGAGACGACACCAAATCAAACCTTTTGCCAGAATGTGCTCTGTTCTTGTCTAATCCGCCCCCACCCGTGTACCTCCCTTATGAATTCTCCTGACAGCTCTGATAACACCAGACACTGGAGAAAGGCTATTTATACACCATAACTGCCATTTGCATTCGAAAAGCCGGTTGGCAAGCACAATCACCATTCTCATATCGCCCGCAACAGGGACCTCTTACAAATATTTCCTCAAGTTTGACGGTGCATTTATTCAGCGGACAGGCTGAGGGAGCAAATGGCTGAGTAACCTTGCGTCCCATCGTGAAGGTTATCTCTTTCCCGAGCGGTGTTAGAATGTCTCGCAGGTGGGCTGACAATTTCACGACCAATTACGCTCTCCCTCTCACTCATCACAAGTTGACAATGTCGCCCCTAGATGAAGTTGAGGATTTTTTACTCCTATTAGAGCTGAACCTTCCTGCCTTTATCCTTCTTACTTTTCACTCAGACAAATAGGGTGGTACCTACTGTTTAAATAAACTCTCTTTTTAACAATTCTGTCATTGACTGCTTCTAAAACAAATTGTTAATATTAAAGGGACTCAGAAATTGCTTGTTAACAGTGACACCTGTGGCCATTGAGTCAGTGTGCCAATGCTCGCACTCGTGCTTGTGCTCACACTATGTGAGCGAGCATCAGTCAAAACAGTGAGGCGACACACACGAGACTGAGCGTGATTGACAGGCATCGTGTTGATTAACGTTAGCAACATTAGCCAGCTAAAACCATAATATCACTATATATTTCACATGCATTGCAGTAATGTTAGCTCACCAAACGAATGCCCCTCCATGAATCGATGTTGATTCTAGTGTTAACCTTTCCTCCTTCAGCCTCCCGACCGTGGTCAGAAGGCCCAGCGGAGACGCCGTAGTTTTGGTCTCCGGGGCCGGAGTCGATAACGTTACTCGCTCTGGAGTTAACCCGTCACTCCACTCAGCAGCAGGGAAACAAGACACGGGAAACCTCTGTTGGTCTTGAGGAGCTGCAGCATTTATTTCTGCACCCAACTGCAACTTCCACCGTACGTTCACTTGATATTCTCAAAGCTCAAATTAACTCTTCTCTGCTCCGTTGCTCGCTCGTTTTCTCACACACTTGCTGCCGCTCTCTCTCTCTTGCTTCACCACTCACTTCCCACGTACACACACACACACTCCCACAACTCTATTTTTCTGTATTTCATATTCCTGTTTTGCAAGAAAAAAAATGGCCCGCATTCTTCACATTAAAAGCAGTCTATAGGCTGATAGAGGAAACCCAGAAAGTCGTGGAAGGTCAAATGTTTTAGGTTAGGTTACAACCTGTTCACACATTTGCAATACAAATTATTTAAAAAAAAAAAAAAAGTTTATATGTGTAAAAACATGCATACAGTCCCTTTAAGGCATCTTGTTTGTGCTGATTGCTGGCGCTGTGCTATGTTTTCGGAGTGAAACCGCCGGACAGGGCTCATGCTGATGGATGAGCAACTCGAGGTGAAAAAAGGGATTGTGGAGTCAGTGCAGTCCTCGCGCTCACAGGCTGTCAACCTGCCAGCACTCAGCCGAAACCTCGAGTGATTGCATACAGACTTCAGCACGGTCACACAAGGACCACACGGGCCCCGTGATAGTGTGCATACAGTGTGCTGCAGATGGAATCAATAATAATTGAATGCAGGTAGAAACTGCATACATTGCAGAAGGCTGTGTGCAGTTTGAGGCCAGCGTGATTTACACATGTATATTAGCTTGAAGTTCTGATTAATTAATCCCACGATTTGTTGAGTACAGCAGGAAATCATATTTTTTATCTTATATGTTTTATATATGTAATACTTTCTTATCTTATACGTTTTAATTAGGGTTATCAAAGTTAACGCAATAGTAACGTGTTAACGCAAATTCGGTTTAACGCCACTATTTTCTTTAACGCATTAATGCAACTTGCGATTTTTAGGTTGTAGTGGGCTCCGTTCTAAAGCTAGAGTAAAGATACTGGAAAAACTTTAAAAAATCCATTGTTACCAACCATGTCATTGTGAAGAAGGAGGCTAAATAACGCTCCAAACTTGCACTAAAATTTGGCAAGGAAAATGTGTTCTATGGGTACCAACGAGTCTCCCCTTTACAGACATGCCCACTTTATGATAATCACATGCAGTTTGGGGCAAGTCATAGTCAAGTCAGCACACTGACACACTGACAGCTGTTGTTGCCTGTTGGGCTGCAGTTTGCCATGTTATGATTTGAGCATATTTTTTATGCTAAATGCAGTACCTAATTATTGATTTCCAATAATAAATATACATACATTGGCATAAAGCAAGCATATTTGTCCACTCCCATGTTGATAACAGTATTAAATACTGGACAAATCCCCCTTTAAGGTACATTTTCAACAGATAAAAAAATATGCGATTAATTTGCGATTAATTGCCATTAAATATTTTAATTGATTGACAGCCCTAGTTTTTATCTATATGTTTTATATATGTAATAGCTTTTTTATCTTATATGTTCTCATTTTATGTTTTTGTCATATATGATTTTTGCCTGTTTTTGTTTTTATTTGAAGCACATTGAGTCTATGCCTGTCGTATGAAATGTGCTATATAGGGCTGTCCCGATTACCATTTTTTGGGCTTTGAAGCTTTGGTGAGAAATATTCGAAGGTATTAGAAGCTTTGTGGTGCAGCGCAGCAGACTGACAAGTTCTTCTGTCTGTCCGTCTCCATCTCCCTCGTTTCAGTACCTGGGACAGCGCCACGGCCGCACTACTGTACACACACGCATGTCTACACACAACAAACAGTGATATCCTTCTGAGAATAACTAATAATAATTGATGTTGAATATGAATGATGAATAATCTTTTGGGATTATTCTTTATTTTATGGTCTTTTTTGGGATTCAAATACTTATTTGGAGGTTGATTACTATGGCAGCGGTTGAAGCTTTGAAGCCTTTGGGTCAGCCCTAGTGCTATATAAATAAAATCTGATTTTATTTGACTACAAGAGCAATCAACTTGCATCTTTGTCTTCACACTGTTTTGCCAGATCAAGGGGTCTCCGGGGAGATAACACACTGTTATGTTCCCACTCCTCTGAAGGATGACATTTAGCATATACAGTGAGCGTAGCCTTTATCAAAGAAACAGACAGTGACATTTAAGAAAGCGCCACGTTGCACTTGTTTGCACTTGTACGGCTGACGATAAGGAAGCTCCCTCTCATCTCGAGGCTTCATTCATTTTTTTTCTGAATGTGAAAAAAAGGGCCGTAGTTTTTATTGGCACTCAGCAGGATTGTGCGGTAGCCCTACACACCTTGTGATCTAAGTAAATTAGCTGTGAAATGTGGAGTTGTGCTGATGTCAGGTTTTAATTGAAACCCTCTTTTTCTCACTTTCACGGTGGGCTACTTAAATGTTTGACTTTTTTTTTTTACATAACCAAATAGAGCATGACAAACCCTTGGAATAAAAAGTAAATCGTAGATCATTTTTTTGTGGAAATGACAACACATTCATTCACTTTGTCTTCCCGTGTCAGCCGTTTTCAGGGTTGCTGTAAGGCTGGAGTCCTTCTCAGAATATATTGCCAGTTCACTCCATTACAATTGTGTAATATAAATTATGTGTATCCGCACACACAGTCCATTCTCCTGTGCCCCTAAATGTGTTCCCCTTTAGCAGCTTTTGTTTCTTACCTTATTGTGCAGTATGATAGGTTATCCAGCAAAATTGGACATGCCACCCTGGCTTATAGATGTTTTTACTTTGTGACCTTACGTTCATACGGTAAAGCTCAGTCCAGTGCAGGAGAAATCGCCGTGGTCTATTTATGTTTATAGTTTCCTGTAATCGATTTTCATTTGCAGAAGCCAGAGAAAAATCTAGGCCACCTTTGGAAAGGCCAACAATGCCTCAGTGGGCAATCAATGGCAAGCATTCTACTTTTACTGGAAGTGTTTTATTGTAAAAAGCTGCACCTCAGACGTTTTACACTGAACACTTGCATGTTAAATGTTACACAATGCACTGCTCCAACACATCAAGCACATGTTTTATTCTGGTGTTTACCAGAGTAGGGCACAGCATCACATGAACACCTAACGGCTGTGTCTGTTTTATTTAGTAGCAGGTCAGACCGAGGACTTGTTTTGGCATGAACCTACAGGGTGCAGTCAGAAAATGGGGACACCGGCATACAGACTTCTTGCAGCGCTGTTGGCTTTGTAAGGGTATATTAAGCTTTTTGCAGCACTGTTGTGGTCTTTCATTTTCTGCAAAGTAAGGTCAGAGATAATTACTACTAACATAATCACAGTCTAGTGAGTGATAATCTTGGTCCTCTGGTTATTGAAAATCCCTTATTATGCATTTCAAATGGGCCCACATGCAATTCAAATGACCATTCATCTGTTCATGAAAGGGACATTCAATGTACTCCAATAATTAAATTATACCCACGTAAGGCAACGCTTATACTGATTACGGCAGCTGTCATGTTAATATCTTTACAAGGTGATCTTTTGTTCTGATTTGAATTAAGGACATAATAGTATAGGACATAACCTGATTAACAGAGGAGGTTATTTTTTTTTTTTATTGTTTTTACAACATAAAAAGGGCTCATTTTAGTTTAGATGTAGCCAGAAAGTGAGTCAATTTTTTAATAAATGTTTATGTAGGTGGTATTTAGGATGATAAAGAGTCTACAGCCACGCTAGCAATTCTAACATGCTAATGTTAAGCAGGTATTGTGTTACAATTAGGGCTGTCAATCGATTAAAATATTTATATATCACACCAAAGCCTGTAATAGACCCGCCTGTCCACAAGAGGATAGCATGTCAGTGTCACATTTTGCTTCGCCGAGACGTGAATATTACATGTGTGTGAAGGTGCAGGACCAGCAGGGGCAGCAAAACCACTTTGGTTTAGGAAAAACGTTGGTTGGCCTAAAAATAAGTACATAAACTATGTAAAATACGTACGGAAACAAAGTAACATCAGTACGGAAAACAGAAACATCACTACAAAACATGTGACAAACGACACTAATGTAAGTCACAAAACAAAACACCAGTCTCGAATATTGGTCCCCTGGTTGAAAGTCCTGTGTTTGTTGGACCCATCCACTTACGTCACTAGCTCTGAGCGTAGCATTCGCATGGATGCATTTACATTGCGGTCAGTACAGACTACATGGCGTACAAATGACACACCTAAAGCAAGAACGGTGTTCTTCTTACCAGCTTATGCCTTGACCATTATCTCGTCATTCACACGCCTTTTTAGATGTTAACCATGCTCACCATCTTAGCGTGTTAACATTTGCTATTAATAGCATTAAACACAAAGTACAGCCAAGGCTGATGGTAATGTTGTTAGTTTTGCAGTTAGTTGGTCATAAACCAAAGTATTAGAATGTGTGAAGTTGACCTGATAATGGCGTTAGATGTAAAGTTGAAGGATCACCAAAGTTATTACAAATTTCATGCATGGCGATCCATCCAATATTTCACTCTGAACTACAAATGTCAAACTCTTGGTGATGCTAGAGAAAAGGGCAGGAGATCACGACAATCGGTAGACTTCGTCCTCTGGGGACCATGAATGTCTTCAATATTTCATGGCAATCCCTCCAGTAGTTGTTGAAATATTAAAATCTGGACCAAAGTAGTGTACTGACAATATTGCCGTCCCTCGAGCCATGCTGCTAGCGCATGTCTAAAAAGTGCAGGCCCGAGGCCAATAATTCATTGGGCTATGGAGTACTAAAAGATAAGGGAAACTAAACAGAACAGAAACAAAGCCACAACAGCAAGACTAGCTGTACCATCTTCCCAAAACAAAGTAAACAAAAGGTGTTCTCGGGGGCATGGAGTGGAGACAGCAGAGAGCCCTCTGTGCTCCCAGCCTCTTTAACAATCAGAACAGGCGAGGTACAACTGAGGGTAAAGGACACAAAACACCACAAAGGACCATCGGAGGGACCACATAGCCTCCTTTCTCTGTGTTTTGTTTCTGCACATGTTCCACAAAGGTCATCCGTGTACTGGATGCAAGAAAGCAAAAGAGCAAGAGTTCAAGGAAAAGAGCCAAGCTTCCTCGTGAAAAACAATGAATACCAATCAAGTCCCTCTCCTACTCCTCTTTTTCCTTTAGGCTTTGGCCAGCCACACATCTCTCTAGGTTTACAGTATGAATTGCCTACAAAGTAGAAAAGTTCACATGGGTTGCTTGATAATTGACAGAGTTGTTCCAGGTGTATAGATAGAAAGCTCAGAGTGCATTAATGCTTGAGACCTTCAGCTCAAACCAGAGTTGTCAAAATGTGTTTTCTAGACTCTGAATAACAGCCATCATTGATCACCGCTGTGCCGAGAAAGATAAGATAAAACTCAATAAATTGCATTAGTCTTCTTACTTTGACTATGGGGTTTAATGGCATCTGCTGTAATTTCCTGGACTAAATGGAAAGATCTTTGTCCCTTTCTATCTCCCTCTGTCTTGCTGTCTCTCATTTACTGAGTCCGTCCACCGTTCTGCTCCAAAGCGGCAGTTTAAATGTGGCTGTTTTCTCACTAGAGAGTGCCTCGATGGCTTTTACTGTCCATTAAAGCACATCAGCAGAGACACGTGTTAATAATAAGGAATATCTCAGCTTAATGGCTAGCACCACAGGTCCAGGGCTGTCAGACTATGAGTATCACATGCTGAATGAATTCATAAAGGGGAGCTGCTTTTAGCACCCTGTGCTGACGGTGCTGATGAATGATCCCATTAAGTTAGGCGTCACACTGCATACAGGCTGACTGCATTTGTGTACAGGTGTTACAGGGTTATTTTTTTATGTTTCGTTATGATAATCGCTATCATACAGTACGTAACCAGTCATTGACTGTTTGAACTAGTATGTGTTTTGAAGTGGATTATTGAATTTACACCTTTTACATTAGTCACACTGTTATGATTTTTTTTGTAACAGAAATATATAAAAACAAGCAATACCAATTTCAGTATGCAAGTAAAAAACAAAAATGCTAGCTTCACAGTATACATGCAGTTTGTCGTTATACCAACCATATCCCACCCACCTCTACATACTGTAGGTGCTCCAACCAACTAGTAGGAGTTGCTACTGCAATGTCGTAGGACGGAATCCCTCACTGGCTTCCCCCTCTGGAACACTGACAGTAGTTTGTTGGACCATATTGTGTAGAATGTCCTTTTTCTGTTTTCTGTTGGGTAACACTTTATAATAAACATAATTTATAAATGGTAAATTGCTAGTTAATTAAACTTAGTTAATAATTATTTTATCATTATTTTGTGTATATATGGTATACATGTCACCATTTAACATATCCCTGGTTTGCAGAAATGTCCAATGCCAACATTTTTACCTGCCGACCCGGCTGGTTGGGCTACAATTTGGAGTTTCTTGGTCTTCCAAACCTATAAGAGCCTGAGACACTGAGACACTGCTTGAGAGATTCAACACATGAAAAGAATGCCCCCTGTGTTGATGCCAAAGTCATCAAGTTTCTAGCTCGGTTGGTATTGTGCTGAGATATGCATGGTTGGATTTAGTGAATTGTTAACATTACAAACTTTTGTCTCAACACCAGACTGCTGGTAGTGCAATGCTTTTGTAACACTAAAAGAAAATATTTAATTCATGCGTTGACTTAGCATCACATTTAGAAAATCGCTAACCTTTTTCTTGTCAAGTGCAAATGCAGCACACCAGCTTCCAGCTGGTTGATGCTTATGATTTACGCTTGTGACTTTGTACAGTGTTTACCTCATGCAGGGCTCTAAGAGCCGGAGCAGCACAGTAGATGTAATTGCAATTACAGTGTTGACAGTGACATTGTTGCCTCTCGAGTCCACACATAGACAAGCTCTTAATCTGAGGACGGATGTGGAAAGGGTAACGCAACAATTAATTTGCATACTTATAATAAGCATTCTGCTGTTGTATAGGGATTTTCACTTCTTCTGCTTCTCTGAAGACATGGCCATAAGTGCAATACATATACAAGGAGGCTCCGATCCTCATTCCTCATGTTTTTTTTTATTATGATTATTACTTTAAAGTCAATAGCTCCCGCTGTGTTACTGATAATCTAAAGTTGTTAACAAGACTTTTTAGAGGACCAAGTCCTTTTGAAAAAAGTTCAACAAGACATTGATTAGCTTGCAGAAAATCTCTTAAATACAACAGGAAAATACATCCCTCCTTTGAAATATCTGCTCAGATTAAATGAATGTTAGTCAAAAAAAGCAATGCATTTTCCTTGAAAGTAAAATTTATGAAAATGCATCATTGAGATTACAAAATACCCACTAGAACACTAACAACCTCAGGTTGGATTTTGAATACTAAAGTCCTCATTGAATTGCAGATGTGGTGTTCTGTCTTAATGCTACATGGATTAACTAATGCCCTCTCATTGTCATAACAGCCAGACTCTGAGACAGGTAATTACGAGTGTGGTGGAGCGGTGGGGGGTGACATTCATGCACCTCATAATTCTTCATTATCTACCCAAAGCAGTTATTTTCCCTGTAGTAATGTCCTTTCTGTACTTAACCATGGATGCTTTTTATCATCAAAACTGAAGTTCGACATACACACTAACATAACTTTAGTGATATGCCAGAACCTCTGAGACTGTGCCCTCTAGAAAAACTACCTGAGGTGTTTGGAGGCTGGCCTGCTGGATTAATGCCGTGTTTATTTGCTTGCTCAGAGCTTTCCATTGCCCTAATTATCAAGTGTTTTGGCAACCTGTTCTCACTCCCACCTTGTTATATACCGTTGTTTGGCGAGTGCCCCTCAGCATCGCATACCGATGCACGGAGGCGCCCTTTAGTGACTGCAAGCGACGAACTAGGCTTTCAACTAACTCCAATGTAAACCCACCCGCGGCACTTGACGGTCAGAGCATGTGACATATGTGTCACGTATTGTATTAAGAGCGTGAGAGTCCGCTCAGGGCGGGCAGGAAACAAGGTGGATGGGTCAAACAAACACAGGACTTAAACCCAGTGGACCACTGTTGGTGTCCCGTGTGAAACTATAAGTAACCGATGACTTATTTTGTCACATAGTCCCGTGAGTCATGTGAGCGGTTAGTCACTTGGTAGACATGCAAGTCGTGAGTCAGTAAAGTTAAAGTCAACCACGACCGTTGCCTTACCCTACCTAAGTGGTTGTGTTGCCTAAACCTAACTTCCTGTGAAAACGGAACTTTATTTTGAAAGGACACTTTGCTTGTAACGAACGTATATTGGCAGACCAACCCTGGTGAGTCCAAAAGTAACACAAGAGGGGTAGCTACCTCGGTCTCCGATGCCGAGGTGCATTGACCGAACGGCAGTATTTGACAAGTTGGGAGTGAGAATGTGTTGGTTTTGGTTAACTTAACCATACAGTATAAAACTTAAAGGAATAGTTTGCCGTTTTGGGAACTATGCATGGATCTGAACTCTCATATCTTACTGTTACATACGAAGCTACAGCCAGGAGACAGTTATCTTAGCTTAGCATAAAGGCTATAGGAGCTGGTGGAAACGAGCTTGGTTCTATCTAAAGGTTAAACAAATCCACATACAAGCACCCCTAAACCTTAAAAAAGTAATTAGGCAAAGTTATATCTTGACAGTTTTGTTTCCTTCTGCTTTCAGTCTTTATGCTTTCATATTGAATTGACAGACATGGGAGTGGTATCAATCCTCTTATCTCTTGGCAAGACAGCAAATAAGCGTATTTTGGAGGGAGGCCTGAAGCGACGGGCTGTCAGTGTTGCAGACGATCTCCTCGCTAGATTTAGTGACTTTTTGGAGCTAGTGCCGCTACTTTCATTGTGAAAGAGTTGGCAACACTGGGCTGGGTTTTTCGGTTGGATCATTTTTAAAATCAAGTGCACTTTTGCTATTTTCTCAGTATTACCAACCCTTCCTGTAACTCATGTGTTAGGCTATTTTTGGAATACACTCAAACCACCAATTTTGTCATTCAGGTACGAGGCCCCGAGATAAGATTGCCAAATGGACATCTACAACCGCAACTGCCTTAAGGAGAAGACATTTCAAAAGGCAGAGAAAAGCACCATATGGTCTCAACAGAGAGGCTGTACACTTGAGATATTGCCAGTTTATGTGCAAGATGGCCAAAAAAAACAAAAGGGATTTCTACATCTTATATGGCATTTGGCAATATGTTAAAAAATGTTATAGGACTAAACAGCCGTTTTAATTTGACACTTGACCTGTATTTTCTAAATAAATACTAGTACAACCTAGAAAATAGCCTACTGGATACACTTGGCAGTTCAGCTGCTGTGAAAAGCAACTACTTGCATTCAAACTCTGTCCATCTCTTCACTCCTTATTTCTCTCATATTTTCCCTCCCACTCCCCGACTCTGTTCCTTTGCTGCTTCCCCTCTGCCTTTTCCTTTTTCATGTTCCCTTTCTCACCCTGTGTCTATCATTTCCTTTTCTCTCCCTCTCTCTCTCTCTCTCTCTCTCTCTTGCTGCCTTCTCTTTTCTCTTGTTTCCTTTGAAGTGCTAAACAATGAGAGGGCTTCACTCCCTGTTAAGCTCGTAGGGAAATCCAGGCTGAAACTGCATGGCACACAGTGCAGCGAAGCAGAATCTTGTCCTTGGGACCACGGGGGGGTGGGCGGGGTGGAAGGCAGCATCAGAAGTATAGTCAGCATGCGGTGACAGTGACAATGGCTGCACAGAGCCTTGATCCTCCGAGCCTTCACCAGACTACATCAGCACAGCGTGGCTGATGAGCGCTGTGACTCATTTTCCGGAGAACATGCCTTTCTGTGCTCGTGGCTCTGATTGTTGAACCTTGACAACTGTCCGTTTCTTGACAGGATGTGTATACGAGACTATCAGGGTGTAATTATGGAGACCGGGAGATTTACATGCCAGGGTTCCTATTGACTGTAATTATTGAGTTTACAGCATGTCTGCGTATAGAGGAGAAAGACAATCACTCGTCCTTCCATTGTCTTTGTCTTCCCCCTCCTGTCTTTTGTCCTTGCATGCAGCCGCAGACACATCCATGCAGTGATGAATGCTATTCATTACTAAAAGGACGGAACGGGAAATGAAGCAAAATGAGCGCATTGGGAAGCAATCCGTGACTGTGGCATATACTATCGTCTGCTGAAACATCTGAGACATGTGTTTATCCACTCCCACATGTTTCCTTGAAGCTATATCACACAGTTGCTCACATTTTTTGCTGTATGCACCTCCCTTTTCAAAATCTGATACAGCCTCTCTCCTCTACAATTTCCTCTCCTGTGTGTCTTTTTCTCTCATATTCATACACGCTAATGCCAACACTGCGTGATGTTCTTTTATGTGGCCCTTGATGAATTTCTAAAGTCAATCTGTCTCTTAGAGCAAGCTCTATAATTCACCCTCCATCAGCCACCCTTAATGCAAGCAAATGCCTTCCCTCCTCCTCATAATGACGTGAGTGATTCCACATAGGGATTTGTGATGACAACTTGACATTTCACATTTATTTCCATGAATCAAGAATGTTATTGAGTTCATATCTGTCTAGAAAAAGGCATATGTAGCATATTTGCTTTTTCTCTGCCTATAAATACATGCAGTGGTGTTTGTGAAGCATGTGGGTAAAGAAGATTACTTCATTCTCAGTGAGGCTTTGCAGTTTCATCTGATGGCCGTTTAATTTGTTTGATCACTCTGATGAGATGACAGTCTTATGGGTCTATCCAAGCTGATAGAATTGCCTTAATTCTTCAGTTCTCTGCAGGTCATTTCACTCCATTAACAACTCAATTTGATAATTGCGGTAGGCTATAGGGTTTGAGAGACTGACATCACGGTGCAGGTCATTGATAACTGCATAATGCATTAACAGATATCTGATTAGTTAATAAGATGGTATTCTCATGTCAACAAATTGTCTTGACATTATATGAGTGATGTTAATGTGAACCTTGTAAAGGTATGAGGGACTGATCCGGGATCGTTGGCTATATTAGTCCTGTATGACATTTCATAGTCCTACTAACACTCAAAGATTCATAAAATGTATGGGGAAATCTGTGACAAGACAAACTGTTTTGTTTTTTTAATTCACAAGATGAATTAACAAATAATAAGGCAATCATTACAATTACAAAGTTATCATCCTCAAAACTGATCAGGTATCACAATAGACATAAATCATTTACACAGATAATTAAAAATGAATAACAAAAATGTTAGCAGAATAAATCATAAAAAACACAACATAAATCAAACAAAGTTAAAAAAAAAAGTTAAGACAAGACAAACAAACTCTTTAGATGGATAAGGCAATCATCCTAGTGACTTAATGCAGGAGAAACAATGTCAGACAAACAAGAGTAATGGCCATGTAGGGCTGTTCTCATGCACAGTGGCGTTTTTGAGCTAAATACGAACGATAGCATGCTAACATGTTCACAATGACATTTCAAACATGAATTGAAAACCTCTGAACGGTGGTGTATGTATCACAAGCCGCCGACTGCAGGTGTTGAAAGTGACCAATCAAAGGAGGGAGGCATCAGCCACAAGCTGTATCCGAAACTGCATACTACATACTACTGATGCACGCAGTATGCAGTATACAGTACATACTGGATGCTGCGTTCATCAGTAGTATGCAGTATGACTAAGTTAAAGTGATTTATTTTGCAGTATGCTAGATCAGGCTTTAGCCTTTAAACCAGCTCTTAAAGCAGGACAAAAAAAAGAACTCGTACCACTATTGCAATATTATCGATAAATACAATTGTTGTTTATGTTATGTTTGTATACTTTATAAGATACTGCAGGTTTAAACTATTTATTCTAACAGCTCATAGTGAAATAAGACAAACAGCATCATCAACGAGGGGAGACGGTAAATATAAAATATTGCTCGACAAAATTTATATTACTCAAACTGCTTTTTCAGTTACAGAAACAACAGTGGAATGATCTCCCTACAAATATTAGAGTAATGTTAAAGGGGGTCATGTTGTCTCAGTTGGTATCTCTCTGCCCCGTCAGCTCCCAAGCCACTCAGCTGCTCTGTGAGCGACTGGCGAGCGAGCTATGCCCGCGGCTAACCGTAGAGCTTTTCAACTCCAAAAAGGCAGATAACCACAGGTTCCCCTTAATTTATAATGGACATTTGTGTTCTGATATTTAAACAAACCATCTGTCAACAAGGAAATAAAAACCCCTCATCTACGAGACCAGTCTCTTGAGAACTCCCGCCAGCTCATAGCGGTCTGTGAGCGTTAGAAGTCCAGGGTTGCCCAACATTTTTGAAATTTTGGTCAAAAACTGTGATTTTTTCGACTTCAATTTCCTTTACGGAGCAGAACTCAAAAACGATTTAACTTTGGAGCTTCAAATTTGGTGTGATGGTTGACAGTGTGGTCTAGTTGTGCCTTTTAGGGTTTAGAAGTCCAGGGTGCCCACCATTTTTGAAATATGTCCAATCCTAACTGGCCCTGGCTGAAACCACAACATTTTCCATTGTAAAATTGTTTCTATCTGTGTTTTTTCTTATTTTATACTGTTACTCAAAGATCATAGTCAGCATCAAGGTTGAGTTTATTGTACCCAAAGACAAAACTGTCTTGCAGACAAAATAATTAAAGCTCCAAACTAAACAGCATGAACAGAAAAAAAACAGAAAGACACCTCTCTTTGTGTCTATTCAGAAAAGGTGATGATGCAGGTTTGGCCTTTATGCACAACGAAGGTCTTTAACAGCGTGTTGCAACAGTTGTTTAACACAACGGTGCAACATTTCTCTCACAGTGTCCAGTGTGCTGTGTCTAAAAGGGTTCAGCTTTGGTCCAGAAAATATGATTTGAATCGGATAAAACTCAAATCAATCAGACTAATTATGCCAATTTCCCAGCCAAGATAAAAATTATCATAGAGGCACGGTATCTGAATAATATCACCCAGGATTCACCAGTATATTCTCATACAGTATAAGGCTACTCTCCATCTTTGCACAAGACAAACTCCGATGTTTGTAGGGCACTGGGCAGCTACAGTACTGTATGCATCACTGAACAGTATAATGGAGACTGACAGGAAATGTGGGAGTCTGATAGGATATTATCTGAGAATGAGATTATGAATTACACTCATATTCACAAATAAGTGAGAAGATGATTGCGCTGCAGTTGGCTGACTCTGCATTTGTTTCTATGTAGATGTTATGAATTGTTTTACATTGTGTACTTTATGGATCTAACACCTTCCTTCTCTTTTCTGTGTAGGTGTGAGTGAATTTGACTAAAGGGCGAGATGTGGTGTGATCACAGGAACTCAAATCAGGTATGTCTTTCTCAGATTTGTCTGTTGCGTGCATGTTTGTGTGCATTAGTGGACTTAGAGTGGGGCATCCCAGAGACATAGCCTACTGAATCGTGACAGGATGGACCGTGGAGGTTTTTAAAGCATTGCTTTGCTATGTTTTATTGATGTCGCAAAGATGATTCGCCCTGACATTTGCTGAAGTCTCAAGCAAATCTCTTGCCATCATAAAACATAAAACAGCTTGTCCAGGGTCCACTTGGTAAATATTTAAGGGGTCCCCCCCATCAGTTTTGACCAGCGTCCAAGGCCCAGGTTGTGTTGTCTTTAGAGTAAGACTTTTACTGTTATTAGGTCCACCCTTACCTTTAAAGCTAGGACAGGAACTAGACTCCAAAACAAACAACACACATTTGAGCCATTGGGACTCAACCACACAGCCTGGCACCAGAAAAGTGGTTAAGATCTGCATAGAGCTGCAGGTCTGTGGAGTTAATTTCCAGTGGGATTCACAGTACCAGCTACCATTTCCTGTTGCAGAGAATTATTGTATTCACTAAGTGGAGCCAGCTACAGTATGTGTTTGGCCTCAACCTTAAGGACTCTTCACATTTTGCTGTTAAGAGGTTTCTAAGACACTTTGACTCAACAAGCCCCAGACCTCTGATTGATCCCCGCCTTCATTATTGTCTCAACAGAATCTCTGTTCATGTGATGATTTAGTCTTGGCAGTTTGTTCTTTGGCTGGACCACAGAGGGCCAGCCCTACAAAAAACGCAAAAGTCTGTCACTGAGTGACTGACTGAGTGATGAAGATACACGATTGGTCAGCCAAACAGTCCGTTACGCAAATGAGCCCGTCCAGCACGACGCATCCGGCTCAAGAAACTTGGACCAAGCTGTCAAACTAGGCAAACTAGTTCTAAAATGAAACGAGACTCAGCAGCGGCATCGCCTACTTCTCGCTTCAAATGTTTTCAGAAGTAGATTTTGGTGGATTGTTTAGACAGAATAACAGGAAGTTAAGCAGGCCGCCATGTTGTTTCATGTTTCAAATGGCAAGCAGACAACCAGGGACCAATCAGGTGCATTCCACGATTGGGTACGTCATCGCTTGAAAGGTCAGTTGAGTGGAGCAGCGCGTCCCCTAGTGTCCTCGCCAGACCTGGGCGACATGTACTGCTGGATTTAACATTATAGACGTGACCACTGAGTACTTGTAAAACAATCTAGCCACAAATTCTGACCATGCACCGTCCAGTCAAATACTCGGTTTTGACGGAGTCTTGTTTTGTTGCTGAAAGGGGTGAAACCAGCAGCACATGTTGATAGTCAATATCTGTATCCTGATTGGGCGAGGGAGGCATTTAGAAGACAAAGCAGTTGATAGAGCGGGAACTGCTGCCTGTGCGGAACTAATGAGGAAACATTGTGTTTTTATAATAAATGAATTAAACAGATGTTAGACTGTTTTAAACAGTTACATTCTTCATAAACCAGATTGATGTAACTGACTGACAACTTAATGTTAGCCATGCTAGACGGAATGAGAAGTGACATGTCAGAAATCAATCGATTTGGGGGTCTTCTGCTTAGTAACAGCAGTTCTGTTAAGTACAAATCTCTATCTGTGCCGGAGGGTGCCACACTCAAACTGAGATTGATGTAATTATTGGTAAAATGAATATAAAAATGGCTTTTCACACCAGGTGCACAAGATTTTTTTTGATATTTTTTGTTGTGTAAAATCTTTGTACTACTGTGAATTAATGCAGGTTTTCACAATTTCTTCCCAGCAAAAAAGTCTTTTCATAGCTGCCAGATGCAAGTACTCATATATATTGCAAATGCAAATTAGGACTCATATGTTGATGATTTAAATTTATCTCTCTCGGTGCGTCTCTTTTTTTAACCGTCTCATTCACCCTCTCAGTTTCCCCCATTTCTTTGTTGTGTAAATAGGAAAAGTCTGGTGTAGACTTTAGCTTTTGGTCCAACACTTCTAAAGGTAACAGGCCCAGTAACTTATACACACACACACACACACAGAAGGACTATGCACACAGATTTGCAATCCGCATACTGAGTGACAGGTTCAGAGTTTGTGTGTGAAGTGAAGAACTAGAAGGAGGGAGAGGAGAGATGGGATGAGTAAAGAGGCAGCGGTGCAGGAAGTGGAGCATGTGCCACAGCATATAGGGGACATACACTGAGCGAGTGGTTGGTGCATGAGGGGAGCTGATGAGGTTCAGATGGTTATACTCATAGATGGCATGTTCGGTCAAGCACATGGCACAGACATCCTGCTCACATGGTGCTAAGATGGGGATCAGAATCAGAGATTGGGCATACAAGTCAACCTTATATGTGTAAGAACGTGAAATCACAGCTGAGGTTGCCTTAGTGGCTTCAGCTCAATGGTCTTAATGAAAGGACTATTGTATGCCTTCACTACATCATAGAGGAGTCACTGACGGTGTGATTTGTTTTCGGGGCCATATATAGCCGAACCAGAGACTCATCTCATTAATCACATTTGTCACTGTTGTCTTTCAAAACAGTCCCTGCCTCTTCATTTACCTTGCATGACAGCTGGATTCTCGCAATGTCACAAGATCATCGCATGAATCGCGGGATCACATATCACACGAAACATCTATCTTGTCAGGCTTCAATTCATTTTGTTTCGTTTGTGCCAGGCAGGCCAGAGCACGGACCAATCAGCGTCCTGTAGGGCTGGACAATTAATCCAATTTTATTTTCAATTATGATTTTTGGCTTCCAACAATTCCAACATTATATTAATATTGTGATATGAGTCTAGATATCGCCAAAATTAATTGACAATCGTAATATGGCATAAGTGTTGTCTTTTCCTAGTTTCCAAGGCCGCATTACAGCAAAGTGATGTAATTTTCTGAACTTACCAGACTGTTCGAGCTGTTCTATTACTTGCCTTTACCCACTTTGTCATTATATCCACATTACTGAGGATTATTTATCAAAAATCTCAGTGTCTAAATATTTTGTAAAAGCACCAATGGTCAGCCCTCCAATATCATTGCAATATTAATATCGAGATATTTGCTCAAAAATATTGTGATATTTGATTGTCTCCATATCATCCAGCCCTACCCATGTGGCGGTGCGCTGCAACCGGCTCTACGTCACATTTGAAAGGCCCGGGGTGGAGGAAGGTCGTGGCTCCGGCCGTAAGCTTTACAGTACCCCTCGCCCGGACTTCGTCGCTTCCTATTCATATCCATACAACCACTGTATGATTATGGCAGCTGCTAAAGAGGTTGGCGTAGATGCTGCAATAGCATCAGTTATATCAGCACTGGAGAGTATTTCTTCATTGGAAAAAGAACAAAGAACGGCACTGAAAACAATGTTTTTGTCTCTTCTCCCGACTGGTTTCGGCAAGAGTTTGATTGACGGATGATTCATCCAATCACCTGCAGAGTATTTTTTGAAAGTGCCTGCCTTTTTCGAAAAAAGTTTCCAATGACGGCTCCTCAGATGGTTCTGTGTAACAAACCATCTGACGCATCAGGTTACCTCTTCGTGGCGTTTCAATCAGAATAGATGCGGGCGAGAATAACGTTGCCTTTGAGGAGATCCAATTCAGCGCTCTTCTTCTAGAGCTTTGCTGTAACACTTATGTAATCTCTCTCATCACTCAGACCCTGCATGCATCTCGCTGAGAAAGCAGTAATCAGTGCACGGTTTTACTCTGCCTCACAACCTTTAATGGGATGTTAAAAACTGTGGCATGTTTATGACTGTTGTTTCACTCATCTCCAATTTCATTTGGATGTTTCCAGTAGGCAGAACACAAACTACAATTGAGGGAGGCTGTGCTGTCTGACAACTTTTTTCTTGTGTGTGTGTGTGTTTGTGTGTGTCTTTGCATCCTGTAAGCTGTGCTATATTGACCTGCGGTGCACCTGGAAGTGGGTTTTAAAGGGTTCAGGAAACACAAGAGGTGTGTGGGTGCAGAGCACACAGCAGGATGAAATTGCTGGAATAATGTGTTTGTTTGCAGTTTTGCAGTGAAGCTGGCCAAGTATCTGAGTCCAGTTATTCTGTATTTCTTTTAGCCTATATTTCACTGTGAAGCAGCACTGTATCTTAGGTGTACATTGCTGTGAAGCTATGGCGGCATGCGAAGTGAGAATCTATTAATGTCGGTAGTGGCCAGTAACACATTGTACTGTACATTGAAAGAAAAGGACTTTCAGTATCACGTGTTGATCTTTCCTTTGAATTTCCTCATGAATAGTTTTTGAGATAAAGCAGGTGTACTTATTGAGCTCCATACTCCGCTGATAAGATCATCAGGTCATGTGTTTCCGGTTGAGATCGCTGCCTGCAAGTATTTCCACACCAAGTCTGAAAAAAAGTGACATATTTGAACGAAGCCTTGCAGCTAAATCCTTGTTTCTAATTACACTGCTTGCAAAGCAAAGATGTCATTTTGTGTGTTGGAAAAAACATTTGGAATTCTGTTATTGTCAAATCTGTTGAATGGCGTTACAAGGGCAAAGAAAAGGCTGTTAGTCATTGTCATCGTCATATTATTTTGTGAATTATTGTTATTTTCAGTCATCGTGACAGACTGAGGTCATCAGTAACAACAGAATCTGTCAGATAGAGGTGAATGACAGGAACAGGGAAGAGATTTAATGGCCCTGTAAAAAACAAAACCCATAATCCCACCTCAGACACGCTGCCATTTGGTAAAACTCACCATTCTCTTGTGGCCTTGCCAATATAGATGACCTCAATACTTTATTTTTCTTGTGCAAAGAAGCATAATATGCCCATAGTAATCACTGCTCGAGCTCAAACTATTGCTGATAGGGCTGCAGCTATCGGTCATTTTAGTAATCGAGTATTCTACCGATTATTCCATCGATTAATAGGATAGGAAATACTTTGTCTTTATTATTAAAGCAATAGTAAATATACAAAAGAGAGAATAAGACCGGACTCTTAAAATGAACAACTAATTAGTCTCCTTTTATGAAAAATCCACATATAATATGTGTCAAAACTAAACCCATTTAGTGCATTTAAGTGCCATATTACAGTTTTGGGTGTAAAGTAAAATATTTTCTGAAATGCAAACAAATAAATAAAAATAATAATACTAAATCATTTAAAATTACTTTAAAACAATGTGCACATCTTATTGGCTACTCCTATAAAGGTACTGTAACTTTAACTGATCAAACTGTGATGATGTGTTCAAATTCAAAATTGATATTAATTAATTAATATTCAGGGATCTTTCTCCCTGTGTGCTCTCGCTGCACGTCTGCATGTATGTTTGCAGATATGCAAAAAGAAACAGCAAAATAGTAAACTGCAGAAATATATTTTTCTTATTTTTTGGAATATTTTAGATTTTTCTCATTTCAAGTTTAATATAATTTGGTTTTATGTGATTCTAGTAATGGTTATATTTACATTTCCTGTTAAGTTAAGGGCTCTAAAAACTGGTTATTCAGTGACTTTTACTGCATACCAATGAAAAGGGTTACCTTGCACGATTCTTACAGCCACCAGCCGCAGTGGCAGGTGGACACAGAAGTTCATTTCCAACCCTTGTAGATGCTGCAGTCGCGTCAGTTCTATCAGATCTGGAGAGTAGTTCTTCTTCATTGAAAGAAAAGCAAAGACGACACTGAAGGATTTTCTCATTGGAAAATATGTTTTCGCTCTTCTCCTGACTGGCTTCGGCAAGAGTTTGATTGACAGATGGTTCATCCAATCACCTGCCAAGTATTTTTTTTGAAAGTTCCTGCCCAAACAGTTTCCAACGAGTGATTCCATCTGGCAGGTCAGGTTACAAAAAAGGTGAAACTTAACTTTGTTACAGAACTTAACCATTATGTCCACGCACAAAAGAATTCAACCTTTTTGCATTCACAGATGATTTTTTTTTAAAGGAAAATATATTTTCAAGACATGCTGAGAACAATGTAGCCCTCTTTTCCATGTCTGCTCGTCAATGAGCCGGTGTGTCTGTGGTGAAAGGGCATATTCAGGAGACCCATTATCTGACAAGTAATGAAATGCATGAGTCTCTACTGCTGCTAAGCCCAAAGCTATGATTACATGGCCAAATTCCAATTCACTTCGTTTGCTGTTCGTCTGACAGCTGTCTGTCTCCGGTCCTGTTCTCCCTCCAGTGTATTCTAGATGTTACGAAATCGGCTCATTCCGCCGCCTTCAAATCCAATCTCTGTCACGTCACATCTGTCTGATCGCCAGTGTGAAAGGCGTTTATAAATGTCTGAGATTACGTGTTATTCATCACACGCATGCATGTACACACACACACTAACACTCAGAAAACAGGAAAGAAGTGAGCACGAAAATGAAGTTGCAGCGTCCATTCGGGGTGTTTGCAGTTGGAAATGACAGACTGATTTTAATAGATGAGGTGTGTTCCTCTGAGAGCCACAGCTATTATGCTAGTGGAAATAAAACGGCCCGAATAAAGTCCAGATAGAGAACAATGTAAACTAAGCACATTTGGCTGAATCTGGAGTTTTCTTTTGTTTTTTTGCCTCACATGAACACAAACAGTGAGGCAGATTTAGCTATCTGCTTACTGGGCACACAGGTCAAGGGCGTTTTTCAGTGAAAGGAAGTTTTTAAGCTTTTGTTCTCTCTCTCCCCTCCTCTCTGTATCTGCCGTTACTTCTTTATCTCAGCCCCATCTCAGCCTTATCTTCAGATAGCATCTACGTCTTTTATCTCCTTCATCTTATCTGTAGAGCCAGACACAAGGAATTGCAGTGCAAGAGAGAGAGAGATAAAGGGAGAACAGGACTCACATAATTAGGGACAGCGGGGGAGAGATGGAGAATAAATGGTGTAAGAGAATGAAAAACAGAAGGATTCAAAGGTTTTCTGGACATGCTGTTAAAGCTAGGGTAGGCAGGTTGAAGAAAATGTGATTTAAAAAAAAAAAAGTTATTTTTATAAAACGGTCACTATATCCTGACAGTAGTGCATGAGACAGGTAATCTGAAAAATAAATGTTGTGCCTCTGTGTCCTCCTGTGTCCTCCGGTGCTCTTAATGGCATCTGCAAGATTTCACAGACCTGAGGAAAATATCCAATCAGAGCCGAGCTGGACCCTGCCGTCTCTGAGCAGCGAGCCATGTTGAGATCAGCTGAGGAAATACCAAGCACCGCCCACCAGCCGGAGCACACTTTCTCATTTTACAGCTAAACAGTACACTACAAGATGTTTCTGAAAACATTTGAGGAGAGAAATAGGCATTGCAGTAACAGAATATCAATTGAGCCAATAGGAACGCTCTCTCTCTGAAATGACCTGTGATTGGCCAAAGTCTCCCGTCATGGGCTAGATTTTTTAAAGCCTGAAAACAGAGCCATGAGGAGGTTCAGAAGTCTAGTTTTCTCTCAGAACACTTGAATTACAATATGTTGAAAGTTTATTATGGAATCTTTGCCCAATGATACCAAAAATATTCTGCCTACTGCAGGTTTAATGCTACTCACACAAAGTTACCCTCTCCACTGCAGAACAGCATGAAACTGTATCTTGTTAAATTGTCATTTTAATAATTAAAATATGTTTATTTCACAATGAAAATAAAAATAAAAAGGTAATTTTAAAATCAGGAATTTAGTCAAAAATGTATTTAAAGGAGCTAAATACGGGATTGGGAGCATTTCTGTTGCCTCTCAATGGCTCTCAACATGATGACTGACTTGACTATGACTTGCCCCAAACTGCATGTGATTATCATAAAGTGGGCATGTCTGTAAAGGGGAGACTCGTGGGTACCCATAGAACTCATTTTCATTCACATATCTTGAGGTCAGAGGTCAAGGGACCCCTTTGAAATGGCCATGCCAGTTTTTTGGAGCATTATTTAGCCTCCTTTGCGGGGTTGGAACCAATGGATTTCTTAAGTTTTGTAGTTTTATATGATGCCCATATCTTCACTCTAGCTTTAAAACTGAGCCTGCGACAACCTAAAAATCACAAATTGCGTTTAATTAGTTAACTGGTTATTATAACATTAACTTTGACAGCCCTAATCTTTACATAGCAAATAGTTGTTTGCTGCTATATTAATGCACTGGATATCAAATTTACTGCCTTTAATGTTCTTTTTCATAGAAAGCTACAAAAACAACCTTTTTTGCAAAGGATTCTAGCCCGGCCTTTATCTTCTACATTCCTTTGGAAAAAAAATACAATGCATCTTCACAGTCTTGTTTTGGAGTATGTATTGATTTGCACTTAGTGACAAAAGCTCTTTGCACAAACAAACTGTGACACCAATCAGCGTCCTCACAAAGCCCTGAATGTAGCACCTAATTGATCATTAGTTTGCACAAACTGTCAAGTTTTGATGGATAATAAGCACCTAATTCGATTTCCATCCACTTTTAAAGTTGAAAGTCTCCGCTAGCCTGTTACAGAAGTCAACTGCTCTTCTAGTTGCTAATGGACTCTCTGGAGGTCTGGTTGCCCCTGGTCATGAAAGTAATAACCTGTGGTAGCTGTCAAAAGAGCTCTCTCCCCTAAGGTTGCCAAGGTGCACTCTGAAGAGGAGGAGAAAAGGCAGGCAGGGGGGTAAAAAAACAGTAAGAGGGAACATTTTCATTACAGTCCTCAGTGTTGGTTTCTATGACCGCTGGGATTCCTAGTAACATCTCTAGCGCTAGTTCCTAGTAACAGCTCGTCCCCATGTGTTCCAATTATCAAACCACTTTAGCTTCTATGCCCATGTGCGCAGCCCAAAACAATCATGTCTCATGAGTATATATGCTGTCACACAGCCGTAGGGCAACTGCAAGAAAGAATTACAAAGCGCATTACGGAAATAACCTTGCAATTATTTTCGTTTCAGTTGCAACCAGTTGTAATTATACGCCATAGTTTTACACAGGGGAGAAGGTAGATTGAAGTTCTTGCCGGTATTACTACCACACCCTTCATTGCTTCATGTTGTTCTCCTCCCACTCCCAGCTTCACGAATCCCTGAACGCACACATTCAATTTTTGAAATGCCTGTATGATGTAGAAAGCAATTAGAAACACAACATATTGTATAGCAAATTATGTATTTTAAGAATAATTTCTGGATGTTTGACAAACTTTCGTTTTAAATTAGAAGAAAATTACCACTAAATTCATTGTTTACAAGTCCTGTGTGTGTTTAGGAAGTAAAGATGAGCATGCACATCGTTATGCCAGCAGAGTCGCAGAGGTTGTATAGTTTGACCTGCTGTCCGTGTTGTTGGAATGAAACTGAACATCCTGCAGCATCATGACTTATCATTTTACTTGGGCGATTTTTGCAAGAAATGACTGCCTGCCAAAACCCCACAGCACTAAATATCAGACAGTCAGCTGCAGCAGAAGTTGACGTTTGCCAGCATGTAGGCTAACTAAACAGTTTTGTAAAAACCTGCAGAGCGCAGACAATGGTGCGTTCACATGTTCCTCAGATGGTCCCATTTCCCGAGTTGGGACGTCATTTTTCCAACTTGGCTGTGTTCGTGAGCTTTAAGTCATAATGTGGAAACAACATGAACGCTACAAAGAAAATGTGTTGTATTTATTGCTTAAACAACCTATCAGCTGTTTTTGTGTTGTTGTTGTCCAGACTTGAGGCGGCGTTTACATGAATTTTTATTGATTTCATATCATTTATGTATTTATTTGACAGGGACGGAGCATGTTAATGAACATAAGTATAAGATAAGGGATGTAAACATGCAAGAGCTAGCAAGAGTGCTAATTTTCATCCTTAGTCCCTAAGCAGTCGGGATGTCATTTTTCGGATTATTCCGACACCACATGAATGCAGTACAAATGCCTCGCAATGTTAATGAAAGTGAAAGATTATGCGTGTACAAACAAACAAACAAACAGACAAATGGAGCCAAAAACATAACCTCCTTGGTAGATGTAACTTACTGTGTCTTGACCTAACATAAGCTGATGTGTTTCCTTGTTTGGAAATGCGATCGTGATGGGTTGGTGTATGTGGGTTTTGGCAGCTGCTATAAACTCTTCCAGGTACCAAACTGGCACTGAATCTTTTACTGGTAAGGAGTACAGGCCCGTACCGGCATACTTTCACCCCTGGTTATATACTGTATACATACATACATACATCCAATTGTCTTACCAAGGCCTGCAAATCAAGACAAGAACAATTACCTAAAACCTAATCAGTATGGAAACAAGAGTTCTGAAGCAGTAAGCAATTGAAGCAGTTGTTGATCACTTGCAGCTCCTACCGGCCGGTTAAGAGTAGGGAGGTGTCAGCAGTCAATGACAGAATAAAACAGCCAATAAAATATATTGTCAATAAAATATGTTTTCTGTGTGAATCACTGCAACCACAAGAGGTCCTTTAGCATACAGTCATAAATAAACACAACAGATATTAGTCTGATGGGTCCAGTACTATGCGAGATTAGCCGTGGACAGATGATCGAATACATAATCTCCTGGTGGAGATAATAATAAGCCCTTTTCACAGCAGCCATTTTGACATGTCATTGCAGGGTAAACACAAGTGTAATACACAGCAGATATTTCCCTCAGGAGTTGTACCGGAAACCAAAACAAAGCTAAAAGGAGAGTTAATATTGGACTTGTATTTGTGGCCAGAAACACAACTCAATGTTAATGTTGCTCAGAAACTGCTGGATGTGTAATATTTGCTAACAATCTGACCATATTAACTTAAAGGGTGACAATATGTCAGTGTTGTGTTCACAGCTTGTTACCGCCAAAGAGAATGAGTTATTGCAGGTTTAAAATCTCAAGACATGTGTATGCAAGGCTAAGCAAACTGCTGCATGTGCAGTGGGCAACTTTCGGGTTTGAAAAGTGAAGCCAATGCGGAAGTGCCTTATACTTGCTTTTTTTCTAATAGCCAGCAGGGGGCGACTCCTCTGGTTGCAAAAAGAAGTCTGATTGTTTAGAAGTCTACAAGAAAATGAGCCTACTTCTCACTTGATTTATTACCTCAGTAAACATTGTAAACATGAGTTTATGGTCTCAATCGCTAGTTTCAAGTCTTCTTCAATACAGCATGATGTTCATTTAGTAAATTATGGTTCCATTTAGAGTCAAATAGACCATAAAGCAGGGGATGCTTTAGGGTGTGGCTACCTTGTGATTGACAGGTTTGCTACCACAGCATTGTCTGGTCTGGGAGTTATCCCTGTTTTTTTTTGTTTTTTTAACTTTAACCCTTTAACAGTGTGATTTCAGTTAATTAAATTTTAACTGTAATCTTTTTGGTCGCCTAAAAATTTCTTATTCAGCGTTCGGTTGTACTAAGCTCCACCCTTCCGTGTCACTTCTGGTTGCAGGGGGGCGGATGGGCTGTTGGAGAGCCCCACTGCCATGGGGAAAAAACTGTTTTTGTGGTGTGAGGTTTTGGTCCTGATGGACCTTAACCTCCTGCCAGATGGGTAGCTTTGCTCATGTTGTGCACTGTTGCATCACTATCCACACTGTACAGATTTACCACACTGAAAGCCTTTTCACACCAAGGATGATTTCTCATGCAGAAAATAACATATAGATTGACTTGAGGTCTGTACTATAAATACTTGCAAAGTGGCTCAAATCTGGATAATTATGCACATTAAACACAGTTGAATAGGACATTGTCAGATCAGCTCTTAGATTTAAATTCACATTCTTGCATAGAGCATATTTCCTACCTCAGTGAGGAACAGGGAAACACCACAACACGGCGTTTTGAACAAACTAGTCACAGTTATTTTTAAATCCACCCCCTGTGCAGACTTAAGCCCATGGATATTCTATGCTAAAGTGGTGAGTCAGCTGCATGTCTCTGGCCTAACAACCCCCCCGTACCCCCTCTCTTTTATTTTGGTCAGAATAACGGTTGAATTGTAAACTCAAATCTTTTCGCTGTTAACTGTTTAAAATGTTCAGATTATCAACACTGGTTTTCTTCAAGTAGCAGCATCAGCTTCCTCTTCGACTCATCCTTACACACCTGAGTGTTTATTCGAATTGGCAGGTTACAATAGGACAGAATTGTCTGTATTGATGTTTTTGTGCTCCTATTATCTCTGGGAATGATAGCTATAATTTTTCGGTTCACCTCCTCTCCATGTGTCTTTATTTCTTACTCCCTCTTGTTCACTTGTTTTCTTTGACTTCTCTTACTCCCTCTCTCCCTCTCTTACACACACACACTCTGTCTTGTTGGCTTTCTCTGACCTCCCTCCCTCCCTTCTCCCTCTCACTCTCTTGCTTGCTCGTCGTCTCAGTTGCTCTGACCTCTCAATATCACACAAGCTGTCAGTGCCAAACTATGAATGTCCCTTGACACTTATTCGACTCAGACTCCCTTCGGCATTTCCATTTGCACAGAGCCAATTTCAATTTTTATAGCGGGTCTGGTGGGGGCTAGTGTAAAGCCTGCAGTCAGAATAAGCCAAAGTTGAACACAGAAACAAGCACCCTGAGCAAAAAGTGTGTCGTTGTGTGAACGCCCGCGTGTGTTTGTTTCCTCGAAATGATGGCTCACTCAACCATGGAGGCTATCTGAGCCCACCTTTTGGCAATTATATCATCCGATCTAACTACCCACCATCCTCGAAATAGCTTGACAAGTACAAATATTGACTTGTCAAGTGCATTCCGTGGACATTTTTCTTACTTTTCTGTGATAAATCAGCCTAATTTGTAACAATAATCTTAGGGAGATAATTGACATGCTAATGAAGACTCACGGCAGAGAGGTCACCGTTGGGAGTGCATTGGTGCTTTTGATCTGTTCAGAGCGGGCTCTCTTTCAGCACCACGGACAGCATCAAATGCCTCACTCTGTGTGGGAGGCTGCTTTCCGCCCACATCAGTGTAACCCTGGATAGCTAATGACACCACACACACACAAACTCACCAGTCAAGTGTGCAGAAGTATTTGTTTTTGATGGAAATGTTGGTTGGAGCTCTGGGATTTATTTCTCAGTTATGGACCTTTTGCAAAGCACAGTTCTAAAGTTGCAGCTCTAAAATTTTTAGAAAAGTACCGATATACACTGATCAGCCATAACATTAGGTCAGCATGGGCACCCTGACCGGCCCGCGGCTACGCAGCCCCATACGCAACAAACTGCGATGCACTTTGTGTTCTGACACCTTTCTATCGGAGCCTGCATTAACTTTTTCAGCAATTTGAGCTACAGTATCCCTTCTATTGCATTAGACAACACGGGCCAGCCTTCGCTCCCCATGTGCATCAACGAGCCTTGGGTCTGACACTGTCGCCGGTTCACCGGTTTTCCTTCCTTGAACCATTTTTGGTAGGTCCTGACCACTGCAGACTGGGAACATCCCACAAGAGCTGCAGTTTTGGAGATGCTCTGACCCAGTCGTCTAGCCATCACAATTAGGCCCTTGTCAAAGTCGCTCACATCCTTACGCTTGCCCATTTTTTCTCGGTGTATTTTCCGTCTACGCGTGCCTTTCAAAGTAAATGCAGGGGTGGGCTCTCTTTTGGGGACTGCATTATGAAGTCCAGTTCACATGCCTCCAGAAGAAAATGTACTGGGAGAGGAAGAGAGAGAATGTGTCGCTGCACCGTGCTGTGCTCAAAAAGCAAGGCGTCCCTATCATAGCCTAGATTTTCCTCACACATGGTGTCACACGCATCAGCACGTCTGGAAGCTGTCTTCTCATCTTTCAACCTGTGGTACTTGATGCGATACAAAGAGAGAGAAGACATTTTCATATTTTTTAGTTACCACATTACCAACATCAACCTCTAAAAGAACAACCAATACACCACCTGTTTCAAATTGCTGCTATATGTACTTTATTTTAGGGATGGACCAATTGTGAAATTCTGGGCCGATACCGATGTTTGAAATGACAATTTGTCCGATACCGATGTTTTTGTTTATTTTGTTTTTTGCTGTTATTTATTCCCTTTTATGGGGGATGGACTAATGCACAGGCTGCATGGCATGGAAGATGTTCCCACTGTAACATACTGGGCGCAGCGTCACCCCTCATCTGGCTTCCCATCCAGACCACTGTGATTGTTTTAATAAATATTGTAAGCATTGTTTGACTGCTTAATTTTTCGTTGAAAATAACAACGTCCTTGTCGCTGACCTTTCTCCGAGACCATGTAATATTCCCACACAGCCAACTTTTTCTTTCTTTCAGCCCAGTCGCACAGCAGTTTGTGAAATAGTCACGAAATTGAATGTACTGATTTCGTGTACATAGACACAAATGTCACATTTTTTTCATGATGGTCAGCACGAAATCAATTCGTATGTAATCCACGTAATTGTGAACCGGGATAATAATAAAAAGAGCGGCGAACGGCGTGAAGGGAGGAGGTCAGGCTGGATGGGGGGGTCAAAAAACACAGGACTTCGCCCAGGAGATTGGTGTTCGTGTCAAGGTTGATTTATTGGCCAAGTAACTTCCGTAATTAAGTGACAGCACTTCCAGAGTTATTTTAACCCAAACCACGATCTTTTCCTAAAACTAACTAAGTAGTGTTGTCGCCTAATCCTAACCAAGTCAATCTATTCCTAAACCTTACTAAGTAGTTTTAATTTGGAAAGACTGGATCAGAAAGTGACACGTGCGTCACGTGTTGTTGAAAGTCGTGCTGAGCGTCACGAAAAAAAGGGAATTCGTGTCAGTATGTACACAAATCAAATAGATTTAATTTTGTGACTATTTCGCAAACTGCTGTGAGACTGTGTTACGCCATCATGCCAGAGTCGTGTCCAGCCAGTGGCTTCTTCTCCGAAATCAGCAGCTGGTTACTGTTGTCCGAGACCGACCGCAAATACCAACACAACATTAAAACAGCGCAAAATTGATGCAACACAACAGATAAACAACAGCCACTGCCATTGACGAATGTCATCTTATCTGGCGCATCTCTACATTATTTAATCGGGAAGTTACTTTGAGATTGAGATCCATTTTACAAGTGAGACCTGAGTACAGAGAAAAAATTAAATCTAAATAATAATGATAATGACATAGAAATCTACTTTAGTTGTTCTGGGAATTGTTCAGACCCAAATGCAGATGAAGTGATGAGGAGGCAGCAGGGAGATGATTTCAATGATTTAATGACAAAAAAATGACTGAGCTGAGAGTTATGTATCTCCACATGAGCTGCTTTGCAGACTTTTTGGGATGATAGCAGTATAAATACAGTCAGTGATTAAAGGAGAAGAGATTTTCAGAAAGAAAATGAGTCTAAGTGATCTTCTCTTGCTGCTTTCTTGGCATTGATTGTTTTAAGAGCTTCAGCAACTGAAAAAGGAAAAAGGACGGAGAGCAAACTGAGAGAAAGGTTTGAAGGCCCTGCTTCATTTAGCAGCGTTAGGTCAGTAGACTCTGGGCAGGCTTCTTCAAAGAGGTAGCCGGATCAATTGCAGGGCTAAGATTTGAGACTTTCAGCTGTTTTGCAGCTTTAGATCTGCGTGTGTCTGTGCATGTAGGTGCACGTGCACTCCTATGTGCGCGTGCACACTCCCGTGGGATTGCCTACGGGGAGCTCGCAGGCAGAAGATTTCAGGACTGAACAGCTGAGTGCATAGACACAGTCCAGGGAAATGACGCTTCAACAAGAAGAATTGTCCAATTTGTGGAGTGGAAAACCATATTCAAGATGAAACACGCCCTTTTTGTGGCACCGGTATCTTCTTGCTCTAGATTTCTCTCTCTTTCACAAGGCTTGTATCATCACCGGTGCTGCTTTGATGAGTTTGTTGACAATATGCTTTAAGAGCTCACCTTAAAGAGAAAAGCAATATTAAAAAAAAATGATTTTAGAAAAAAGGCATTCAAGGAATTGTGTTCATTTTCTGCTCATCCAAGTATGACCGGCACTCTCGTAGAATCGGACCTCTGAATGATTTATTGTGCGGTTCGTTCAAAGAATTCGCGTTCACTTGTACTTCCTTTCCAGATCCGTGTTGACTGCATGGTTGTTTGAATCTCGCAGTCGGTGGAATAAATTGCTACAGTGCTAAGTAATGCTGCAGATGCTGTGCAACCAATTACCCAAACATCTAGTCGCTCCTTGAAAACAAGTCATATTCAAACATTTTAATGATCCCAAAACCAATTTAATGGGTCGGCAAAACGGGTAAACAATGCACCTTCCACTCCAAAAAACAAACAAACGAATAAACGTTTTCTGCAGCCCGCAAACGTGAGACATGAAGGCATTCATTGAGGATAATTAAACCATCGCTGTCTGTCACTGCAGGGAGTTTACATCAGCGAGGCGAAATCAGTTTCTTGAGCTTTAAAGAAATGACTGAAGGTGGTGTATTAATGCAACATCACTAATAGGAATTATTTCCCCCTGAAGAAGTCTTGCCTGCTTAGCGATTGAACCCTCAACTGAATACGAATTAAGCCGTGTGCATCATTCATAAAGGGACCCCCGGGCTTCCCTGGTTGTACAGGAAAAAAAGGCACAAACATTGATACAACTTGGAGCATTCTCAGAAGAATACATGGTACCTCAAAGTCAACTTAACCGCTCCTGGTTAGACGTATTTTGCGTCTGCATAATTAGTTTTACAGAGAGAAAACTTGGACATTTCATTTGAATTATGTATTGCTCATCTGCCGCTGAAATGAACCTTTCTAATATAAAAAGACTGTTTCCATACTCCTTTTTATACAAACATTATTAAGATGGGCACACACACTGCAGATATTTGAAGAATGATATTATGAATAATAGAATATTGAAGAGTGGAAAGCCTGTTAATTTCTAGTTATGAGACTTTATTACATTGCCTGCAGTTATTGTTAAATTCCTTTCTCCATTATTCCTTTCTCATTTTAACTGATTAACTGATGCGCTACAGACATACACACCTGGATATGTATGATGTCTGTTTGGGCGATTTCTCACTAAGAAGACTTCATCAGGCCGCTGAGACGAGGCGTGTTCCCAAGAACAGCATATCCCTTAATCACTCTCCTCTGTGGAGTGTCTTCACTCCTGCCTGAACCCCTGGCCCCTCGTTTTCTCTGCAGCAACAGAGACGAGATGAGAGGGAGAATTAGTGCCGTGGCAGGGGCTGATTATTAGAGAGCTTCTGCTCAAAGCCTTCCTCATACCAAAAAACAAGCTGGGCCAAGTGGAGGTAGTGATGACTTAACCCGGATTAGCTCTGCATGCTCATCCAGGGCCTATGCATGCCAGTTAGAGGGGTATTTTTATACAAATTTTAGTTTAAATTTTCAGCGTGAATGAGACTTAATATGCAACCATCTTGCTTGTCTTGTATGGAGTGAAATTAGTCTCAAAATAGGTCACACATGTGTATTACATAATCTACAAATGAGAAATAAGATTTGTACAACGATTCGTGCCTTATTTTTGGCACTCACAAATGCGTGTTCCGATCCACACACAAATACCAATCAGTTTGACAAACACATGTAAAACAGTTTTCAGTGGATCTGTGTGGAGCTAGAGACCGTGAAAATACCCTCAAAACTCCACATGCAAATGTAACCTGATCCGGCAATTCGTGCACACAGCAAACTTTTCTAAAGCGAAAACTATCAGATCTGTGAAGTTGAAGGTTAAAAATCTTTACATGAAATATTAATATTTTTCAGGTTGTGATGTGTGCATTTGTAAAACTGTTTTACATGTGTTCAAATTGATCGGCATTCATGAGTGGATTGGAACACGCATATGTGAGCACCCAAAATTATGCAGAAATTGTTGTACACATCAACATTTTGCATTTGTAGATCATGTAATACACCTTTGTGACCATTTAGAGACAAATTTCACTCCATAGTCTTGCATCCTGATGTTTCTGATGTAGCATTTACACATCTGTTGCATGTCCGTCTTTGGCCTTACAAATCACCCAACAACAATAATAACAATAAAAACACAGCTACATTCTTTTGAAAAAAAAGTATTTGCTATCTCTGCCCGTCTCAAACCCAAACTGGCATGATACACTCTCTAATGAGCCTCGTGGTCTTCAGTTATACAGGGTGAAAAGAATCCAAGCGCATCCATTCAATATATACTGTGAGACACAGTTTAAAACTCAAAGTCAAGAGTGAACATCGATTCCAGTCTGAATTATACATGTCAGTAATATTAAGAGCAGTGGTTCCCAACCTTTTTTGGCCTCGGATACCCTTTCATCAACACTACATGTTGAAAAAATGTTAAAAAATTGATATTTTTGCAATGTTGTCAGGGTTTTAGTTTGGTCTCTCCTTATTTATTTTGTAGGCATGCTCTATAGAGATGGTAATGACGACCATAGGCTGTATATAAGAAGTGGACGTAGTCACCGTGACACCCATTGGTTTGTGGACTACTGTTTTGAAGACACAAGTTCGTCATTTTACCTGTCGCCATCTTGGTTTTTGGCCGTCGCCATCTTGTTTTTTTGCAACCAGAAGTGACACGAGAGGGTGGAGCTAAGTACAACGCTGAAGAAGATATTTTTAGGATGTTACAATTACCTTTCACAAACTGAAAACACACTGTGAAAGTCTAAAAGTTAAAGTTGTAAAAAGAAAACACGGACAACTCTCAGACCGGACAACACCTTGATAACAACTTGTCAGTCACAAGGTAGCCCTAAGGTCACGCCCTAAAGCATATCTTGCTTTATTGTAAATTTTACCATAATTTACTAAAGGAACATCATGCTGTATTTAAGACTTGAAACTAGCAATTGAGACCTTAGTTCTTTAATTGTTTATTTCTTTATTTGCGCATATAATAAAATAAAACAAAAGAGAAGAGATATACAATAACATAAATAAATGCATAGGTGGGTTAAAAAAAAAAAGGCTTGTAAAAGGAACCCACCTTACACTGACATTAAAGACAGCTGTATTCAAATTTACAAACAGACATACGTAAATATATCCAAAAGAAAGAAGAGAATACGATAGGTTAGGATAAAAAGATAGGAAGGAAAAAAACAAATACAAAAAAAAACAGGATGACAATAACAAATGTTTGCGCTGCTTTCATACACCATATACCTCATTTACACAATACTGTACTCTGTCAAGAGAAGTTGTTTAAGATTTATTTTAAAAGTCAGAAAAGAGGAGACCATAAACTCATGTTTACAATGTTTACTGAGGTAATACATCAAGTGAGAAGTAGGCTCATTTTCTCATAGACTTCTATACAATCAGATTTCTTTTTGCAGCCACAGAAGTCGCCCACTGCTGGCTTATTAGAAAGAATGGTCAGAGTTTAAGGCACTTCTGCATTGGCTTCACTTTTCAGTCCCGGAGGTAGCCCGCTGATGACGACCGGTCGGTCCGCCACTTTGTTCCAGACTTAAATATCTCAACATCTATTAGATGGACTACCGTGAAACATTCATGGTTCCCAGAAGATGAGCCCTGACTTTGGTGATCCCCTGTCCTGCTAAGCATCAGCATGTTGTCACCTTGTGTCGCTCATGTACAACACAATCTGTCCATGTTTCCCTTTGCAACTGCAGAAGTAGCCCTGGTTAGGAATCCCTGATTTATAGGATCCCATTTATGTAGGGTCACATTTAAACCGTCAATCTATTCAGCTGCTTTCATAACATCTATGCTGATTTTGATGACGCATGGATCCAAGAGCGCCAATTGAATTTCCATTCGTTTGGATGGTGGTTATATCCCTTTTTGCATGTAATTTGAGTTTTATTATGACTCCCTCTGTGGGTGTGTGCTTTTGTTAAAAAGTCTTAATAGATCCGGGCAAATTGTTCATATCTCGCCAAATTACATCTGCTGTTTGAGAAAGGTAATTTTATATTGTCAGGAGAATTGTCTGGATTGTTAACCGCTGTTGACATGTCCTTTGTGAACAAGACCCCACGCTGTGTCTCTTGTGGTTGTTATTGAATATTCCCTGCAACCTTTATTTGGGACTTATTCAGCACAACATCTAATTAGAGTATATTGATGGGGGGCTTTTTGTTGTTGGTTAAGCTGCACGGAAGAAAAGGCCAGTGATTGTTGCAAAGTGACAGGTGAATCATAGCTAGCTGCCTATTATTATTATTTCTCAGCTCCACTGCAATCGGTGCAGACAGACCAGACTAATGGATTTAGCTCTGAACTAATTGACGAGTGACAGTAAATAGCTTTTGTTGACCTTTAGTCAAAGAAACTACAGGTTCACTTGGTGAGAGGGTGGCACACGCTGTAATAAGTTATGGATTAGTTTGACCTTCATGACAGGGTTCGGTGACTTGTCTTTCCCTTCTTGTTTATCACATAGGAATGACATCCTGTTATGCCGGGTACACACTACACGAGAATCAAGCCGATTTTGGGCCTGATTCCCTCCTCCCGACAATCGTCAGGAAAGCCACGATTTTTTATGGACCAACTTGTTAATTAGTGGCAACAACGCAAGTGTTTCTTTGACGTCTGTCCATGACTTCATCCTTCCATACTTTATGAATTTTCAATACAAAGTAGTACAAAATCGCTAAATCTTCCTGCCCGTCGTCCGCCGTAATTGTTTACACTAAAGTCATATTTGATTGTGAGAGATTTTGTGAGATTTCCAGGTTTTTTTTTAGTCGCGACTCTTGTTATTCTTGAATGGAATCGGGTCATCGATCCCCCCTGTACATTGCACGGCAAACGAAGCTGAAATTCGGTCAGACTCTAAAATGAGTCGTGCCGCTCAAAATTCAAGTCAGATACGAGCTAAAATCGTACATTGTATGCCCAGCATTAGTGTGTGGTGTCCTGTTTTGGCCAAACCGTTGCTCACCACACACCCTACGAACAAAACTGTTAAAGCTGCACTGGGTAGAAATGGAGCAAATATGATTAAAAAAAAGTTATTTTTTATAAAACAGTCATATTTATCCTAACAGGAATACATGAGACAGGTAATCTGAAAAAAATGTGTGTCCTCCGGTGCTCATAATGGCATCTGCAAGGTTTCACAGACCGGAGGAAAACAACCAGTCAGAGCTGATCCGTCTTTGAGAGCCACGAGACTATTACTCGCGAATTCCGACCAAATGGTGAAACTAGGCAGCGCTGATAAAATACAAATCAATATTCTGTTACTGTAACGCCCATTTCTTGCATAAAATGTTTTCAGAAATATCCTGTAGTGTTCTGTTTATTTGTAAAATGACAAAGTTTGCAACCTGATGTTGAGATCAGTTTAAGAAATACCAAGCACCGCCCACCAGTCGGAGCACAGCCAATAGGAACGCTCTCTCTCTCTGAAATGACCTGTGATTGGCCAAAGTCTCCCGTCACAGGCTAGATTTTCTAAAGCCTGAAAACAAAGCCATGAGGAGGTGCAGAAGTCTCTCTCAGAACACTCTTGAATTATAATATGCTGAAAGGTTATTATGGATTTTGTTGCCTAATGATGCCCAAAACGTTCTGCCTATTGAAGCTTTAAATTTAACATAAAATGTTATTATATGTGGGGTCTCTCACATTTTGAAAATCTGTTAAGATTTGAAAATAAGTGTGGTGCCAGCCTTTAAATGTGCTGTATGTGCCTCAGGGGGCGGATGGATACCTTAGAGTTGGTCAGTTGCATATCTAGCAGATAATGATGCGGGTGGTGGGAGGAGGAGGAGGAGGAGGAGGTGTAACGGGGCTTTAGCCGGGATCACCTCTACTGACCGGTGTAATAAGATTAGTACCTGCTTCACACGTCATGACCAGAGAGAGAGAGAAAGAGAGAGAGAGAGAGGGAGGGAGAGACTTGAAGCGGGCAGCTCCATACTCACATTCAACACCAGGATACATCCAAACGGTGAAGTAGTTCCTTACGGTGTCGGACTACAGAGACTCTGTGGCTGCAGCCGCAGGAAGCTGCTGATGTGCCCGTGTGAGGAGGAGGCTCAGCCGGCGTTTGTGGCTCTTTTTCCCGTCTGAAGGGGATTTTTATTACGTACTTCTGGAGCCAAAACATGGTAAGACTATCGTTATTCATAGCCCAAATTCGGCTAATGTTCTCAGTGTGTTATTTGTGTATTTGACCACGGGATAGGAGCTTGCATTGCCAATATTTTTCCACCGTATCATGTCGGTTCCCGGCCGTGAAATGAGCAGTCGTACTACACCTCAACTCTGCCTCGCTAATCTCCGGAGGGGGAAGTTTTTCAAACACTATAGTGAGGAAAACCTCGACGAGTGCGTCAATTCAACCAGGCTGAGCGTCGACAGCTGCATTTCTTAGTTAGTTTGACTTTTGTATCTCGCCTCATATGCATATCAATAAGAGCATTTTATTATTGCAATAACTTCCCCCCCCGCCCAGCGCGAGGGGTGAGAGCGGTGCCACGCGCTGCAGGAGGCAACGGCGCGTGCCCCCTTCAAAAACTTCATTCACTCATAATATGATGGTCTATTCATAAGGCTCACAGGGCTATATTATTAAAAAGAAATGCAATTAATGATTGCAGAATCTATTCACTTTAAAAGTAAATTTCTCCTGCATGGTTGGAGGTTATATTGACTACACCACCAACTATCCTGAACAGCATTCCTGTAAGTGGTTCTGGTGTCTGAGAGATAAATTGGAGGCATGCTGCTATAATATATTTTGCATGCAAAAAATATAGCAACGATTATAATATACAGTATATAGTCACATATCGACTTCTATATAAACCTGCAATAGGCAGAATATTTTGGGCATCATTGGACAAAAAACTCCATAATAAACTTTCAGCATATTGTAATTCAAGTGAGAGACTTTGGCCAATCACAGGTCATTTCAGACAGAGCGTTCCTATTGAGCGTTCCAATTGGCTGTGCTCCGACTGGTGGGCGGTGCTTTGTATTTCTTCAACTGATCTCAACATGGCTGCCAGGTCACAAACTTTGTCATTTTACAACTAAACAGTACACTACAGGATATTTCTGAAAACATTTTATGCAAGAAATAGGCATTACAGTAACAGAATATTGATTCATATTTGATCAGCGCTGCCTAGTTTGACCATTTGATCAGAGTTTGTGAGTGATTGTCAGCTGCTCAGAGACGGCAAAGCTCCAGCTCGGCTCTGATTGGTTGTTTTTCTACCTGTCTGTAAAATCTTGCAGATGCCATTAGGAGCACCGGAGGACACAGAGGCACATGATTTTGTTACCTGTTTCATGTACTACTGTCAGGATATAGTGACCATTTTATAAAGATAACTTTTTTTAATCATATTTGCTCCAATTCTACCAACTGCAGCTTTAAGTATAGCCTACTCTTTTTAGATATTAGAAAAAAGCGTTAATGATTGCAGAATCTTTTCACTTTAAAAGTAAAAGCCCATGTCTCCTGCATGGAGATTATAGACTACACCACCAACTAATCTGAACATCATCATAGAGTCCTGTTAGTGGTTCTGGTGGTGTTTGGGACCCACAGGTGTCTGAGATAATTTGGAGACATGCTGTAATTTATTTTGCATGAAAAACACAGCAATCCCCTGTAGCCTTCAATTTAATGCTTCACGTTGTCTAATTTCTCGCCCCAATAGTAGCTTCTGCTCTAATAAAGAACCTTACTAAATGACACTTTGGACTCCAAACACAGAGACGTGCACAGACATTTTGGGAGGCAGGTGCTCAAGCAAAAAAAAAAAAGGGCACCCCTCTCATAATAATTTATAAAAAATAAAGTTAAATACAGTAGCATATTTTGTGTACTTACTAGAGCTGTCAAAGTTAACGCGCTAACGTGTCAATGCAAATTAGTTTTAATGCCACTCATTTTTTTTTTCTTAATGCAATCGATCTTTCAGATGTTTTAGCGGGCTCAGTTTTAAAGCTAGAGTGAAGATACTGGCATCAAATGAAGAAAACCTAAGGTATCCATTGGTACCAACCATGTCATACCAGCTTGTCACGAAGGAGGCTAAACGCTCCAAACTTACGCTAAATTTTGGTGAGGAAAAACTGGCATGGTCATTTTCAAATGGGTCCCTTGACCTCTGACCTCAAGATGTGTGAATGAAAATGGGTTCTGTGGGCGGCCACATGTCTCCCCTTTACTGCCATGACCACTTTATGATAATCACATGCAGTTTTGGGCAAGTTATAGTCAAGTCAGCACACTGACACACTGACAGCTGTTGTTGCCTGTTGGGCTGCAGTTTGCCATGTTATGATTTGAATATATTTTTTTATGCTAAATGCAGTACCTATGGGGGTTTCTTGACAATACTTGTCATTGTTTTGTGTTTTTAATTGATTTCCAACTATTAATATTTATATACATTTGTATAAAGCAAGCATATTTGCCCACCACCATGTTGAGTAGACTATTAAATAGTTGACAAATCTCACAAAAGTGTTCGAAAAACAGCACTTATCTAGTCAGAAGCCAAAAGGGCAGGTGCTTGAGCACCATCTGGAGTACATCTGTGCACATGCGTGCTTGCATAGCACATTTTCCACATGCCACACACAGCAGAGCCCTGCAGAGTAATCATCTACAAAGCAATCTAACCCTACATGACTCTAAGTGACTGTATAGTCCAGTTCCCCTGGAAATCTCATGTTCCCCATTGAGAAAACATGAGTGCAAACTATCAACCCCGAAGGCTATTCACACTGTTGCTGTTCAGCCAACCTGAATAAATGATTAATTATGGTCTGTTGTTTGTCATGGCATCATTTTGAAGCTAAATTCATGCTATATGTGATCTTATTACTGCTTAGGTCTATTTAGATACCCAGAATAGGCCTGAGGAGGCAGTGCTATCCAGTTCTATTTACTACCTTAATATAAAAAAGGTTAAACGCATTTTCTGTCAAACTACTTACCAGAGCAATGCGTTCTAAGTGGCTGTTTTGACTATAAATTACATTGTAGAAAAAAATCGAAAGTCAGGACTTGTCGGAAACCGCCCATCAGCTGATGACATTTACAATATAATCCACAGGTAGTTTAGATACTTCACAGGCTTCTTAATTAACAGGCAGTGCTACATCTATAGTGTGTACTTAGACATCTGCCCTGTAGACAATCAACATCAAATCGCCTCTGTAACCGTATGTTCACCTTGTGTGAGGAGATTGTTCTCATACACTGTTCATAGCCATACCTATGAAAACTAAATGTCATTTGTATATATCCCATAAAATCAGTTCATATGTATTTCAATTAATCGTGAACCGGGAAGTATTAAGAGCCCTAAGAGAGGGAAAATGCTGTGCAAGTACGTAATTTGGAAGAAATTACAATTAAGTGTAGTATATTGTGAAAATGTCAGCAACAGTGTCTGTGATATCTGTAAGACAACTTGTGTAATATGTTGAATTTACAGGATTTTACATCAAGTTGATGACATATTCTTCATTTGTCAGGCATTTAATTCACTGAATTGTCCCAAAAACAAAATTCTTATCTCATATTTCACGTATAAACATGCATTCACTGCAGGTTGAATCAATTATCAAAATAGTTGCTGATTAATTTTCTGTTGATGGACTAAGTGTTTTTGCTCTAAAAGTGTGATAGAAAACTTTATTCATGTTGGCTTAACCTCCCTGTAACAATATAGATACAATAGACAGTATGGTCATACGGATGTAGTATCTGTGACATCTATCAGGTTTGTGATTGGAAGTTTTAAAACTTGGAACTAGATTTCTAGTTGTTTTCAAAGTGCCCAACAAGACCTGCATAAGATGGCATGAAATTAGCATCAAGACCCTGAACCTTCTTTGGTTTTTTTTCTCTGAGCCAGTGTTTAGTGGCCATCAGATGAATTGCATATTTAGGTGCTTCTGCACTTCAGCTTTGCTGGTTGTTGCTTGATTGATGTGAGGTCTTTCCCTCTGCTATGAGCTTCAGGACTGGCAAAAGATTTATACCATTTTTATTGTCATGATGGAAGACAGGAGGCTCAAGGCGCTCTTCTCTTTAAGTATTAATAGGGTGAACTACGGTAAAGAGGTTATAAAATACTCTGGTACCTGAAGTGAACCAGGGGGGGATAAATTAGGCAGTGGTGAATTATCCTTAGAAGTAATGGAGTGTCTTGTTCATAAAAAAAGGATGTAGAGGAGAGCCCTCGGGGTGTGGCTCACACAGGTGGAAGTCAGAATGAGACTAATCGTACCGCTGGGTGGTCGTCTTCCATTAGATGGAGCAGGTTATTTCAGATGGAGCAGCTTGTTACTGAACCTGGATGGCTTTCCATGTTCTTCCACCTCAGCATTATCTTTCAATATTGAAATACAATGTTCAGCAGTCCACAGTTACACAGCTCACGGCACCTCATGCTCGCATCGCTTCGGGTGAGCGGTTTGCATTCATCTAGTCTTCACCTCTTTATTACGTGCGCTCACACCAGGCAGATGTGTGTGTGCGTCTGTGATAAAACGGTAATTAACAAGAGCTGCAACAATCCCATGGCTGACTAATGATCTAATCTTGTCTGTTGCATCAGCGCTTCACACAAAATGCATTCTGGTGCTGAAACAAATAAGACTGCACTAATTCTGCCGCCCTTGGGCACTGAAGGCAGAAAACAATCTTGGGAGTTTAAAAATGGTTTAAATTTAGGCTTTTTAGTATCGCTAAAATGTGTAACATAAGCCACTGCCAGTTAAAGGTGGAGTTTGGCAATAATCTATAGGTCATTATAAACAAATCCCATTATAGACTAACAGGTCACAAACATACACTTTCATTTAAAAGAAGGGAATAGGAGTAAACAGTGCATTTGTTGGGGATTAGATCCAGCCACAGATTTGGTGCACAAGTAAATATTTGCTGCAGCGGGACCACGTACGAGGGATTAACTCCAAGTAAACACTGCCCATGTTTGAAGGAACATGTCACCTAGTGGAATGGTGTGCCACATTGATGAGTTTTTAATATTTTTTTGCACATTAATAGAGGTCTATGGCTCAGAAGAATAAGCTATAGTATATCAGGCTTTGTCTACAACGGCAATTCTTGTTAGTAGAATCAGTTCATTGTTGGTTTTGTTCTTTTCGGGGCATTTGTTGGCGGTAAGAAAAATATTGCCTGCCTTATCCATTAAATGGTGTTGATTTCAAACAGCATGACTCAATCATGTTGTTTTTAGAAGGTAGGTTGTATTCTGAATGAAGCAGATGATGATGAGAGCAGTGTCGGTGAACCAGAACTGCAAAGTTGCCCGCCAGAAAACCAAAACAGTGAGCAGAAAGATGCTAAATAACAACTCTGTAAAACTGAGGGGAATTACCTGTGGGTTTTTGTCAGTATTAGCGATCCATTTTTACATGGCCATTTGATCCATTGTTCATATACAAATATTTCTTAGTACACCTTTAAATTTGGCTAGATATAGTCTTGCCCTGTGGAACACCAAAATGTCACCAAAAAGGTGACTATAAGGTCAAGGAAGTAATTAGGTGCAGCCCTGTCTCCTAAAAGTTACGTTCCCATACAACTAAAACTAAACTGCATTTTCAACTACAAAGACAGTTTACCTTTGTCTTTTGACTACAAATACGTTTGTAATGATAGTCTGGTTATAGGTTATAAGTAACATTATTGAAAGTTATTATACAGCTTTGTTGAATACTTGATTCTGATTGGTCAGTCATAGCGTATACTGTCTGTTATTTCTTTATAGCAGACCATTGCTATGGACGCAGTTCTGAACTCGTACTCTGGCGGACCGTTTTTGTGTCAAATTATTGATTTCTTAAGTAAGTAGCTGTGTAATAAGCGGGATAATGTACAGCTAGCAGGTCTTTGTTGTGAAATAAACCCCTTCAGGATGATGCATCGTTACTTACGTGGTATAATAATGAGTATAACAAGCTAGAAAAGTCCACGGGCGGTTGGGAGGGGTGGTGGATGGGTCAAACAAACACAGGGCTTTCCCCCAGGAAACCGCTGTTTGTATCAACTTTCACTTATGTATTCATTTTAAGCCAAACCATGGCTAAACCACCACTATTTTTCCTAAACCTATAAGCAAGTAATTTTGATGCCTAAACCTAACCAAGTAGTGTTGAGTTTTTTGTTTTGTTTTGTTTCAATTTACAACATTAATGAAGCGTTTAAAACTTTTCTAAAACTGCGGTCGCAATCTGGTAGAAAAAAAACGTTTCTCTCGAAATGTAATTGAGAATGCAGTGTAGTTGTATGGGAAGGTAATTTTGTAGGAGAGGGGGTTGTTAGCTGAATAGTTACAGGTTAGCACTGTAGAGCAGGCTTGAATTTGGTATTTCAAAATACAGTAAGTGCTTCTCGATTTTGAATTTTTTGCTCTCAGGTTTTACAGAGTGAAGAAACAGGATGAGTTATGAAAATGGGATTTTCATCATAGCATATTTTCCCTAGAGTGCATTACTATCATAACTTACTTATCATTTAGCAAATATGACTTTATTCATATGCACAATGGACACCTCGGGGTAACCATTTCAGTATTATATGATAAGAGACTCGTGGGTAGTGATGCCTGAAATGATTTGGGCCCAAGTGTATAGTGAGAGGAACGGGAAACAGGAGCAATTGTGAAATGCGTTTTCATTCTTTTCACCTTCCTCCTGGTGTTTCAATTTCCACTGATGTTCTTTCACAGATTCAGAGGAGATGCTGTGGGTTGCAAGCCTGTGTAATGATTTAGCACCTTTCTCCCTCCCCGTTTCCATGTGGGGAAGGGCACGTACTGCACAGCAAGAACACTATTATCAGATCAGTAGCTCGGCGTCAGATATCAGAGGTAGTAAACTCCGCCACCTGTAGTGGAATGAAATGTGCGAATGGGAACCATTAGTACCGAACCAGTATAACAGGCTGCAATGAGCATGGAAATGAGTCAGCGAGATTGACAGATGATCAAATCACTGCACCAGGGGAATGGTGTATGCAGTTTTGAAAGAATCTATTTTAATAATCACACTTTTTTTGAGTGGTGGATCTTTTCTTCCTCCCCCATCAGTCTCGGATTGTCTGCATCTCTGCCCTCTTATCGCTCTTTCTCACTCTCAACCCTGCTACAGCTGTCCTTATTACTGTCAGTTATGGATTTGTCACGATGTTTTGCATGTCAGTCTACTTATCATATGTGAGAAAACTAATTAGATAGTGAAGTATATCACGCAGTGTGATCTTTTCTGCATTCAGTCCATCAGTGCCAGTCATTGTTCTGTCAGTTCTTTGTTCAAGCCCTCATCTCACCTTTGCAGTTCCAGAGTGAGAGCTTAAACAAAGGTAATATCTCGAGGCTACAATACAGCTGCAGTATGGATTCTCTTAAGAACTCAGCTTAAAGTGTTTTGGGAAAATAAGTCAGCCTTAATAAGCTCACAGGAGATAGAGGTATTGTACAGAAGTCAAGCAGTAAAGTCAGTGGAGCGGGATACATCCTCTTCTCTAATTAACTGTAGGTCACATATTGCATATTGTAACTAGCTAGTCAACATCTGTTTTTCCTCATTTAGTGGAAATGCTAATGAGATGCTCTGGGCTTTTAGCTGGATCTGGCTTGGAGAATAAATAAATAAATAAATGTGTCTTGGCCTTTGACCAATTATTAGTTTACTTTGTAATGACATGTTTATTGGAAAAGAAAAAAGAAAGTTTGATCTGCTCCGTGCTAAAGCAAAAAATAAAATGTTTAAAAGTTGAATTTAGGGCATTTGCATTATTTATTTGTTTATTGTGACTTTAGTCAAACTGGGTGTGTTCCAGCTGTGACTAGAGGGTGGCTGGCATTACATCTGTGGTGCCTGTCACCAGTGCAGATATTCCCTTGAGCCATGCTTTAAACCCTGTGGTTCTCTGCAGTGGAGACAACAGTGTGCTGAACTTTCTGAAAGTTATACTCAGCCATGTTTCTCACAATTACAGTTTAGTACACACATTTAATTGAGACTGGAGCTGCAACAATTAATCGATAAGTTGTCAACTATTAGATTAATTAAGTCAACTATTTTGATAATTGATTAATTGGTTTGAGTTTTTTTTTTTCAAGACAAAAAATTCTCTGAATTCAGCTTCTTCAATGTGAATATTTTTGGTTTCTCTTGAGTTGTGGACATAACAAGACACTTGAAGATGTCATCTTGGGCTTTGGGAAACACTGATCGACATTTTCCACCTTTTTCGGACATTTTATAGACCAAACAACTAATCGATTAATCAAGAAATCAACAGATTAATTGACAATATTATATATATATATATATATGTGTGTTTATATACAGTATATATATATATATATATATACAGTACATGTAATTTTTTTTTCTTTTTTTTAACCCCTACTGAAATAACTGAAACAGCTCTCATCAAATATCTAAACGTTGGGCCTCATGCAGCCACAGACTATTCTAAATTATTCTATCCGGATGTTTCAGTGTATCTTAAGGACATGGGGCCGAGGTCAGAGATCTTTCGGGGGTTTAAGCTTCTAGGAAGTGCTTTACTGTGCTTTTACTGCATTTTTGAAGAATCACTGTGACATATATTCACCTGAATGTTACTCACAGGGCTTTGTTGGCACATAAAAGAGCCATTTCAATACAAATGAGTGCACTCTGTCTTTTATACCAGCCATTACAGAATCCTTTGAAGCATTTGAGGCAATCAGAGGAAGTTACAGAGGTGAGTGGATTGCAATGTGTGGTAGCTCACATACCACTTAAGCAGACTCTCAGAAGGAGAAATGTAGGTTTTATTTTGTATATCTTGGTTGAGCCCCATAGCATATGAAACAAAAGTGAGCAATAAGAATCAGATGTCTTATCTCGGAGGCTGTCTTAGAAATCCATGCAGCATAATGCATCTGCCAGATATAGATTTTTGAAATGGATTGAGCGATTGTCCTGACCTTGGATGACCAAATAGAACAATACGATATATATTCATTAGTTTATCGAAGGTCTGCATTGCAGGCGTGGGGCAGATTGCAATGCATAGCATAGTTATCCACTCACTAGTTTGTCCCCTGGCATACTGTACCATGCATTTGCCAGGTTTTCCAAACAAACTGCACCTAATGAATTTACTGAAACATTCCTTAGCAGGGAATGATAAATGTAAATGTAAATCCACTTTTACTTATACTATTTATTGTACACAGCACAGCACACAGTGAAATTTAGTCTCTGCATTTAACCAATCCTAGTATTAGGAGCAGTGGGCAGCTACTGTATAGCGCCTGGGGAGCAGTTTGGGGGTTCTTGCTCAAGGTGCCTAGGAAATGAACTGGCACCTCTCCAGCTGCCAGTCCACAGTCCGTACTTGATCCATGCAGGGACTTGAATCGGCGACCCTCCTCCAAGCCAAGTCCCCGTGGAGTGACCTACTGCCGCCCCATTATAGAAAGAAGACTAATACGATATTTTGAACTGATACACATTTGCAGTAAAAATTAAAATCTTGGTGTCAAAAATGGGAATAACACAAACTCCAACACAAAACTTTGTTGAAATGCTTCAAAGCATATGTTTAATTAAAAGAAAACTTTTCAACATTATCTTAAAACAAAAAGTGCTGGGAGCTCCACTGAATTTCATAAAACACATAAACACAACATAAACAGAATACAGTATAGATTTGTTTTAATTGTGACCAAGATGCATACTGAGCAGGACATTTTACAGTTGAAAAATAAGCTTTTCAGTGCTCTCTGTTGGACAAATTATGTAATTGTGTCACTGATTCTAAATGACCTCAAACCTAGTTTGGCATTTCTGTATTGCAATTTATTGTTACTTATTGGCCCACTTATACACAGACACAAATATATCTGCAATTAGCTTATATTGGCCAGCCTGGCTGATTTATCATTCTAGCTCTATGACAGGGGTATTCAATTAATATTCAAGGATGTCCAGTTAGAGAAAACTTCCTCTAGCAAAAGTCTGGAACATCATAATGTCTATTACTTGTGTTATGATTCAGTGCCATATATATTGAAGTAGAGGCTTAAATCATGTTACTTTCTGTGCTCTGTTTGATTTGTGCTTTGTCTCGTAGTGGTGCTTCACATTGCCACTTTTAATAATCGCCGCGGTCTCGGAACACAAGACAAGACATATGGTTTTGAACTGCCTGTGGAAAGAATTAACATTTAAGAGTCTGTCCATCGTCTCTCCCGTGAGTGTATATTTCACTCACTGACTTGAATCGCAATGCTTATCGGAATGCACAGATTTGATTGGCTGAGAGCATCACGTGAGATGATTTACAACGCATGCAATTGGTCTGTGATTGTCTTGGGCTGCTACAGCAGTGCTGTAAAGGCTAGAAAAGCTGTTGTGGTTAACCCCTTACCATTCCGGCTCTTTTTTAGAGGGGTAAGGGTGGGGGAGAGGGGATGTTCAAGGGTAGATCAAAAGTCAACACTAGATGCCACATAGTGGTGTACATCATCTGAAAGCTGGGAACCTGACGATTAATCTGAGATACAGCTGATCACTGTGTGTCAAGTTGTTCTAGTCATAAATAAGAAATGAATATTCATTAATTAATTGATTGATTAATTTAAATAAATTGTGAATGTCTATAAGGGCTAGAACATTATGATAGAAGTTTGCGATGGCCATTCCCATGCTGTATTAAATGTTGCAACAATTTTTGGGTTTATATAATTTGTTACACAGATTTGGTGCTAAATCTAACCATTTTTTACCACTCAAGAATTGATAGAAATGATCAATAATAATAAAATAAATAAAAAAAAAATAAAAATAAGAATCCCTCCAAATACCACAATAAGACACCAAGACCTAGAGGAACACCATAGAAAAAGCCATGCTGTGATTTGGTATAATTTTGTTTTTGACATTTGGAGATTTATGCAAAATTTGCATTTTTCAGCGATTGGATGGCGAGCACTTCTGTTCTGGAAACTGCTCAGAAACCCTCTTATTATCAGTCTACCGACGTCCAGTTTCAAAAAATTCAAATGAATGAAATGGCTAATATGGGGACAGACATCATCACACATGAATACAATTGGGCTCATTAGATCCACAAGAGTCTTTGCTCTACAGTCATACACAATTTATGCATTGCCTGGGACTGTTTAGAGACTCCAGTATGCAGACATATTCAAACACATCATGTTAGTATAGGTGAAAATAACATATTTGTAAGGCATGTAAACAACTGCATGTTTTTTTCATGGGTTATCATAAAGTGGGCATGTCTGTAAAGGTGGATACTTGTAGGTACCCATAGAATCCATTTTTATTCACATATCTTGAAGTCAGAAGTCAAGTGACCCCATTTGAAAATGGCCATGACAGTTTTTCTTCGTAGTGTTATTTAGCGGTCTTCCCGACAAGCTAGTAAGTAAGTTTGGAGCGTTATTTATCCTCCTTCACGAAATGCTAGTATGACATGCTTAGTACCAATGGATTCCTTAGGTTTTCTTATTTCATATGATGCCAGTATCTTCACTCTAGCTTAAAAGCTGAGCCCACTATAACCTCTTAAAGACAGAATAGGCAGATATGAGTGGATAGGATGGTGAGTGGGTCTGGACCCAAACCGTGGTCCGCCTATTAGTGACCTCTGCTCTACAGGGAACAATATGACATTATTATTATTTTTCGTTTTTTTCTCGACAAAATTGCTCATCCAGATAAATGCCCCAAAAAATGACCACATGATCCATAATTCTAAACATTCCCTTTTGGATTTTAATTTTTCTGTGAAAGGACTCCATTGTGTGTTAAGGCTCTGGGACAAACCCTGTGACAATCTCCGCCGTGCTGTGGTTAGCAGGGGTTAAAAGTCACCCACTGAGGTGAAAGATTTACAAAAAGTCAAAAAACTTTCTTTTGTTTGGCATCAGCCGCATGTGTTTAAGACCATGTGGCTAAGTGCTTCCTATTGTGCAGAGCGGTGCGCCTTGTGACATGGATAGGGTATTGTTGATGCTAAGCAGACAGCGCAGAGAGTGGTGGTGGCACCCTCACGGACTGAGCTCAGCGAGGGTTTAGAGATTTAAAATGTGGTCATGAGATGACTAAGGCAGGGGGATTAGACCTTCTGAGATCTGTGCCTCACTCGCTGGCTCTGAATTAGAGAAAATGAGAGGTTTAGCGGACCACCGGGCTCTGTTGACATTAGATGCAGCTGAATACATTATCTACTTACTGCACTGCGTGTAGGTTTACTTTTCAGCTTCCCATTGCGGGTTATTCAGTATAAAAGAGAGTGAAAAGCACAGAGAAATCATGTTGCAATTACAGTCTTTTTGAACTTTTTAATGATGTATGCACCAGTGCTGGTTTGTGCTTTTTGTTTGTGGGTCAATTTTGGTTCAGTTTTTGATTAGTTTGTTTCATACAGTGTCCTTGCATTTATTCAACAAAATAAAAATAAAAATATATTCTTGATTTCAACAGAAGATGGGTTGTGCGACCGTCTGCTTTTCATCCACATCATCTTGACTTTCCCCTGCCCGCTCCTCATCTCAGCTCCCTCGAGTCCTGCAGCCATCCTTTTCTCTTGACACTAAATAATACAGAGACATAAAAGCCAACCGCCCATTACTGCTTATCATATGTTATCCTGCTTTCCTTTATTATATATAATAGCCTGTAACAAAATGTGCAATAATGTATGATTATAGCCCCCTTTTCTGATTATAGCTTTAACTTAACCCTTTAGCTACAGTATATTCCACATCATTAAAACCTGGTCATTACCAGGGGTTACCTGCTTGTTACTTTAGCTGTATTTCCACAGGCCTGGTCATAGTCACGCTGTGCCACGCCACGCAGTGAATACACGCGTTTCCACTGCGGCCACACAACAGTAGATAAACAACTCGCCCTATTGTAGTTTTATTTGGGAGCATGGCCTTCGAACCGAAGCTTTGTCTTGCGATAAACTGGCTCAGTAGATGCGTGGCTTTGCTGGTGGCCAGAGAGAAAGAAAATGCTGTTTATTGAAATCTCTTTATTCAATCCTCAGTACTTTTGCAGCTTCTAACTGAATCTCTGTTGGAGGATATTTCCACTCCTACACTGTTGTGTGCTACTTCACATTAAAAGCTTTCCACCAGCGGGAGGCTCTCTTTGTAAAGCAGCTATAGTGCTACTGTTAAAAAAAAATGGTCTACACAAGTGGTTCCCAACCTTTTTCCTTAAGGGACCCCTTTTCTATCTAACTGATGCCCCCTGAATAAGTGACATATTTTATTTGATATTTGATATTATATTCAATGCATAACAATAACAGTACAGAACAACTGATAAACCATACAATTAACTCAAACAGTGAACGCAATAACTGCAGGAAGTTCGTGTAAAATGAGCGATAATGGATGAATTTTGAGCAGATTATTTCCTGTGAATATTGCATCAGAGATGAGTTTTCCTGTTATTTTTTAGGAACTTTTAATACAATTCTCTGCAATATGTATTTTTTTTTATTTTAACAATACTTTATACTTAATAGGTTTCTTTTTTTTTAACAAATTCAGTGTTTTCTTCTCCCTGATGCTTGGCCATTGTTCTATCAGCTCTTTGGTTGTTTTATGCGTATCTCTTTAACGCAGGACGAGGCTGTTTAGCAGAGAGGGAAAACTCTGTGAATATGGCTAGTGTTCAAGTCTTCACCCTGAACTCATCCTGTTTACAATTTAATATTAGGGCTGACAATCGATTGAAATATTTAATCCCGATTTGCATGATTGTCCGTAATCTTGATTGATTGCAAATGAATCACACATTTTCTATCTGTTCAAAATGTACCCTAAAGGGACATTTGTCAAGTATTTAATACTCTTATCAATATGGGAGTGGGCAAATATGCTTGCTTTATGCAAATGTATGACTTGCCCCAAACTTCATGTGATTATCATAAAGTGGGCATATCTGTAAAGGGGAGACTCGTGGGAACTCATAGAACCCATTTTCATTCACATATCTTGAAGCCAACATTTAGTGTAAGTTTGAAGCATTATTTAGCCACCTTTGTGACGAGCTAGTATGACATGGTTTATATCAATGGATTCCTTAGATTTTCTAGTTTCATATGATGCCAGTATCTTCACTTTAGCTTTTAGCATGCGACAACCTCTAAAAGATTGATATTGCAAGTTGCGTTAATGCGTTAAAGAAATGAGTTGTGTTAAAACAAATTTGTGTTAATACATTATTATTGCGTTAACTTTGACAGCCCTACTTAATATAATAATCTTAACTTTAAAAATAACAATTTCATTTTTTTTTCTTCACAGAAATGAATGAAATGCTGAGATATAGGTCAACTGTTCATATAGAAAAAAAAGAAAAAGTTTTCTTACACCCCTTAAAATCAAGAAGGCCTCACGACCCCCATGCAGCTTTGGAGACCTCTAGTGGGGGTCCGGACCCCCAGGTTGGGAACCTGCTGCTTAGATGATTTGTCTGTGAGTTTAACCATTATGCACAACCTTCTGATATGATATATCTCTCTTGGATACTGTTCATCAACACCACATCTTTACTTATTAATTAAGTCATCATTGACATTAATCTAGAATACCTCCTTATCATCCAGTCATTCAACAATCAAAAACACTAGAGCGCTCCTTTCCTCTTAGTTCTTAGAACAATCATATTTTTTTGCCAGTGAAAATACATTGCATAAACAGGTGCACAGGGTTTATCATGTTCAAACCATCTCATCCCATCATAATAATCATGAGAGCACTTGAGGCCCACATTAAATTTTTCATTCGCTGCCAGCAGCGCTGCAAAAACACATAATGGTGTTTATACATTTTCCCATTAGGGTCAGTGTTTCCAGCTGAAATACCCAGGCTAAACACCCCAACCTTTTTATGTCTGCGTTTAGAATCGGCACCAGTCAGCTCAGCACGCTTCCACATAGGGAATATGATAAAATGCACTTCGGAACAGAGGTGGGATTGAAAAAAAAGAAGTTACATAATTAGGGAAGCCGAATGAACATCAACTGCATAATAGCTTTTCATTTCTGTGTCAAGTGCACATTGAGAATACTGTTCGCGCTGAAGGCTACTCTCTCCCACAGCCACATGAATACAATGAGCACTCAGCTAGGAATCACTCGTCATAATAGCAGTTACATCATCGTATAGAGGGACGCACATGCAGAGTTAGTGATTGAAGACAAACAAGTAAATTAAATTTAAGAGTAATGCATCAGGGGTTTATTACACTATCAACCCCCCCGAATACAAATACTATCGATATTGATCATGTGAATGCTGATTACTTAGAACTTTAAGAAGATACAAATGCCGCCTTTAAGACCACCAAATTTGACCGTTATCAGGCCATTAAATAGCCGTTATCAGTTGCTATAAGCACCATAGATATGGGTGAATAGGGGCCTACTACGCCTACTATGTTGTAAAAGTGAAAGCAAAATTTAAAAACAACATGCTCTATCATGTTTCTGAATGAAACGTTACGTTTTGAACACAAACAAAAAGGCTTCTTTAGGTTTAGGCAAAAAAAACTACAACTTCTTTAAGTTTAGGCAACAAAAGTTATGTTTAGGGAAGAACATCATGTTTTGGCTTAAAATAACGATGTTTGAAGTGAAAGTGAAACTTAACGCTTGTGAACACAAAGACAACTACATGTTGTTGGTTTCACATGGGATCCGAATCCCGGCCTCCTGTGTGAAAACCCTGTGTGTTGTGTTCATCCATCGGCCTCAACCACCACCCCATATTGACCTCCGCTTCTGCTCCTGTCATAATTTCTACAGTCGTTACAGGCCGCTGTTGTGTTCTGTTATACCTTCTTTCACTGCCTTGTGACCCAAACAGCTGTTTATGTCTACTACTCGCACGTGCGGAATAGAAATTATGGAGCTTGAGTTTTACCCGGAAAATTTTGGCAGAGCACCAGTTGCTCTCTATCTGCTGTAGCAGCGCTGTTTAGCCCGGTTCGCCGGGTCAATCAAGCTCAATGGACAATGATTTGTTTCAAACTGTATGCCAACACTGTTAAACTGAAGTCGGTTATATTTGTGGTTACACTAAAAAATGTAATTACGACAGCATCACCTGAATGTGTCAATTAGTGGCACGAAAAAAAAAACAGACTGGACGGCGAGTACTTGTCCCCACAGCCTTCAGGCAGCCTCCCACTGCAGATTCAGACCGTAACTAATGATAGTGTTTATCACTGCAAATGTGACCACACTCAATCATAAACAATACAGAATTAAAGCATATGGTCAAAGTATTAACACTGTAAAGCATACTATTAACAGTGTAAAGGCTACAATGTGCCTTCATTTGTGTATTTCAGTCAGTCCGTTGTGCCTACCCTGTATGAACGAGCACAAGCTACAGCTGAGATCACAGTCTTATCATGGAGCATTACAGAATCAGGAATACTTTATTGATCCCCATGGGAAACGGGGTTACTTTTAAATTTGAGTGCCTATTTTCAAAAGAAATGAAAAAATAAGTTATTTTCTGCATTTTCGTTGGTTTTCCCAATTGTGTCGAAAATGTACCGAACCGTGACCCCAAAACCGAGTTACATACCAAACTGTAAATTGTGTGTACCGTTACACCCATACGACCAATAATGACTATTTAATGGCCTGACAACAGGCTAATCGACTGTTAGAACCAGGATAAATTCATGCAATTGTATCAGGGTAAGAAGGGGCTGCACAGGTCATTTACACACAGTTGTGGCTTATGCAATTAATTAAGCGTGATTGGCTGTGATATTTACACTTTGCATTTATAGCTCTTCATTGGTGTGTCTGGATTCATAGGTCAACTGTCTGACCAATCACAGGTGCTTCTTTTGATCACAATGAGATTATCTGGTCTTTGCTTTTTGCAGATGCATATTAATACCTCTTTGATTTGGCTGCATGCTGCTCTGGCTTTTTTATTTTTGGTCTGATTTTGTGTAAAGAAAAACCTTTTGACATCTTGCGTTTGTCACATCCATGATTGACTATTGCAACGCTGTTCTCTCTGGCCCTTCCCAACAAACTGCTCAACAGGCTTCAAATCATTCAGAACTCTGCTGCCCGGATCATTACCAGCACCAAATCCTCCGACCACATCACCCCCTTCTCATCCAACTACACTAGCTCCCGGGTCAATACCGGATTGACTACAAAAACCTTCTGCTCACCTACAAAGCCCTCCGCAACCTCGCCCCCACCTGTCTCTCTGACCTCCTTCAGGAGTAAGCCCCCCTCCCTTTCCCTGCACTCATCCACAGCTGGTCTTCTGACCATCCCCACCACACGCCTCAGCACCATTGTGCTAGGGCTTTCAGCTGCACAGCTCCCAGGCTCTGGAACTCCCTCCCTCCACACATCCGACAGTCTGACATTATTACAACATTCAAATACCACTTCAAAACTCACCTGTTCAAACTGGCCTATTCACTGTAGTGTCCATCATTCTGTGTCCTTCCCTCTACAGTTTTATTCCCCCTCAGACATGTCTGCCTAAATGTCTCGTTATGTTCGCTCTGCTGGTGTTTTCGTCGTGTTTGGCTGTTTTTTTATCTGTTCGAGTATTTATTTTATGTTTGCAAGGTGTCCTTGGGCAACACCAAATACAATTTTATCATTATTATTATCTTACATTTTAAATTAATTCTTAAATTGCTTTTTAGTACAACATTGCCAGTATGTATTACAATTTGACAGTAGATTAAACAATGTTTTTTTCCCAAAGATGGTTGAATAATTCTGGTAATGACAGTCATAATTGTGCAGCCCTATATGATATGTTATTATGTTGATATATCGCCTAGCTCTAGTTCAGTTTCTGGTGGCATTCCTCATGAAGCAATAACGTAAAAATCAAATTGTCAGTATTTTGAGAACATCTTGCTTCCCCTAATTTGTCATAATGCACTACATTTACTGTAATGTAAGATCAGGGAAGGCTACATCTATAATAATGAAGGGAAGCTTAAACCAGTCTAATATCTGTTAGGGAGAGAATGAAATGGCGTAGCCAAAGTTGATTTTGCAAAAAATCCATTATTGATGGAAGTTATTTGGGCCTACTTTTGGGCCATGAGATTAACTATTAAAGATGTTTCGTAGGAAGTAAAACTGAGATTTGGATAGGGAAATGTACGTACATTTTTTAGCATTTATGAGCATTTACTGTTTAATAGGTGTGTACCATGGCATGGGAAATGGAAAAACCAATGAGATGTAAAAGGCATTAGACTGTGACTTTAAGAGCAAAGTAAAAAAGTGTTTCCTAAATGGCAGCAAGTGAGTGCTCCAGTCCAAGGCAACTGGATCTTTCTTGTCTGTCATCCCATTAGTTTCCTATCGCTCAAAGACATCTACTATCACCGATGTCAAGTCAAGTTTAAACATTTCGTTCTCATAGTAAACTAAAGTTTGTCTGGTGCAGTGCTGGAGTTACAGTGTCCTCTCAAAGTTGCTCCTTGTCTCAGTGATCAAATACCTTACGTTAATCAGTTAATGAATTGTCTTGGTATCTATGAACTGGAGAGAGATAAGACTTCAGCACCAGCTGCTTGTCTGGATGTTTAGACTGCTTTCTGCTTGGTATGTGAATGCTATCTCCAGCTGGGTGTGAGCCATGTGCAGGCCAGTCTGTTAAGGCTAATCACTCCCGTCATTAGAGCACTGGGGCTCCCTAGCTACCACTGATTACATCTCACAGTAGGTAATGAATAGCTCTGCACTGGTCCAGCACACCTAACCCAGCTGACTTCACATTTGCTTCATTTATTAATCTTTTTGTTTGTTTTTGTGTGGAATTTTGTTGCACATGCATGCACGCGTGTGTCTGTGTGTGACCTTGCTTAAATAGGCATCAGGTTTTTTCACGTTCCCTAGTTTTGAGTTACACTGTAGAGCAGCTGGTGTTACGTTACTGTGACAGGAATACGGGCTTGGTTTTGCTCGCTGTTGCCAAGTAAATATCAACTTACAGGACCTGGTAAGACATTACACACCTGTGACGTCACCTATTGAGACGTTTTGGTCATTTTCTATGATGACTGGAGCACTATGTGGCTCGATTTATAAGACCATATCTTAGATGCTCTGAATGTTGGGCAACACTGTGGCTTTGTCCAAAATTGTATACTATGTGCTACGTACTCAATACGTGTACTATCGTTCAACATATTTTTGTGTGAATAAACAGTAGTATGTATATTTTCGGATGCATTGGGCAGTAATTTACGTTGTCCCTTACTGAGAGCCTCTTTGCCGGTTGGAGACGTGTAACCATGGTAACCCGTGCCAACCTTATACTAACAGTTAAATTGAAGCGTTATTGATGTTACAGAGCTGTCCGTGAACGTCTGTTATTAACGTTGTCATCACTACCGCTTTGCATTGTGGGGATATTTATGCCGCCGTAGTGTACAGGGTTGCATACTGTAATATTTCAACAGAAAAGCGATTTCGGACATACTTTAATATCTCACAAACTGTTTTAGCGTATTAAATAGCATGTTAATATGGAATTTCTCACGCAACCACTGAACTCCAAAGTGCTCCCAGCGGTCAGGCCAACATGGTAGCTCACTGCCGTTGGTGTGTGTGTGAATGGATGAATGGGAGGACATTTGTAAAGCACTATACAAATACAGCCGTTTACCAGTATTAGTCATACATATATGCAATTTTGTTTTCTGTAGATCTGAAACAATTTGTTGATTAGTTAGTCGTTCAACAGAAAAATAATCACAACTATTTTAATAATTGATTAATCATTTTGGTCATTTCCTAAGCAAAAAAATGCCAAAGATTGTCGGGTTTCAGCTTCTCCATTGTGAGGATTTCCTGCTTTACTATATTTTATGTCATTATATATAGACGTTTTAATTTATTTTATTTTTATTCTTATTTATTGTTGGTCATCGATGCTTTTATATATATATTTATACACCTATTTTTTCACTACTTGTGTACACAACAGTCCTGCCTATTCCTCACCTTTATCTGTCCATCTTTGTTGTCCTTGCTTTTAGCTGTTATTTCTATTCTGTGTAAGCATAATTGAGAGATGTATAAAACCGGAGTCAAATTCCTTGCATGTACAGTATGTACTTGGCGAATAAAACAGATTTCGATTCTGATTCTGATTGTAAATTTAATATCTTTGTTTTTTTGGACTGTTGGTTGGACAAAAAAAGACCCTGGAAGCTCTCACATTGGACTCTGGGAAACTGCATGCACAACTATGCATGCACTATTTTCTGACTTTTTATAAAACAGACAAATTTCATTTGACTATTTCATAGATCAAACAATTAACTAATGAAAGCAATCAGATATTTTTGAAAAGACAGTTTGTAATGTTTTAATATGTAATAGAGAATATTAACAAAAGATAATAACACAAGATAAGATAATCCTTTATTACTCCCACGGTGGGGAAATTTGCAGTGTTACAGCAGCAAAGGGGACAGTGCAAGCAACAAGAGGCATCCTTAAAAAACAAAACAAAATATAATAAATAGTAAATAAACAATAAAAAAAGACATTATAATAGGTAAACAGTAAAAAGCAAAATATGAAAAAATTTAAATATATACAAATATAGTAGTAAAAATATAGTAGTAGACAGACATTATTGCGCATGAAAGAGGAAATGTTGACAGGATATGGACATTGCACAGTGGTATACATTGATATTGAACGTGATGAGAGAATGAATGCATTATCAGGTTTTTGGTGTGTGTAGTCTTCTGGGAGCAGTTTTGATTGTAGAGTCTGAAAGAAGCAGGAAGGAAGAACCTGCAGTGTCTCTCCGTCACACACCACAGGTATAGCCTGTCAGTGAAGGAGCTGCCAGGTGCTGTCAGAGTGTCCTGTATGGGGTGGAACATGTTCTCCATCAGGAATGATAGCTCAGCCATCATTTTCCTGTCTCCAACCACTTCCACTGGATCGAGGGGGCATCCCAGGACAGGGCTGGCCTTTTTTAACCAGTTAAATCTCTTCCTGTCAGCAGTCGAGATGCTGCTGCCCCCAGCAGACAACTCCAATAGAAGATGGCTGATGCCACTACAAAGTTAAAAAAAAGGTCCTCAGGAGTGCTCACTGCACTCCAAAAGACCTGAGTCTCCTCCGCAGTTAGAGTCTACGCCGTCTCTTTTTGTCTGTCCAGTCCACTTTATTGTTCAGGTGAACACTCCATTGATCTGGAGGCGGTTCCTCTGGCACAAACCCACAAAGACCTGGGTCAGTTCTCTGTAATTCTCTGTCGTCCCCGTCTTTGATGAGGCCGACGATTGCAGAGTTGTCAGAGGAACTTTTGGCAGGTGGCAGTGAAGTCTGCAGTGTAAAAGGGTGGTGAAGAGGAAGGAAGCCAGAACTGTTGTATGACTAAAATAACAGTATAAGCTATGTAAACTGCATTAATATCATTAAGTTTATTCTAGGAGTAATTTGTTGTTACAGTCGACAGTAGGCCTATTATTCCAACTTTCTTAGGTGATATTTTAATGAGTCATACTGGGCCCACCTCGAAATTAACTAACCCTAACCACCGAGGTGGGCGCTATTGCCTAATTTTAACAGGGGGGAACTCTATTTGACGAGGGAACAGACTTCGACATAACACCAACTCTACGTCATATAACTGCTGAGGTGGGTCAGCGGGGACAACGCACAGTATTAGCACCTGTTTCAATGCCGCAGCTAACCTTACCGTGTTGTTGCTAACAAATAATAGAGTTATTATGTCTTACTTTGGTGGAAACAAAGTTTTACCAACGGGTAACGGAGATATTACAAGCTGCAACTTGTGTTACTGTGTGTTGAACAGTATGTGTTACTGTTGTCAGCTAGTTTAAAGCTCAAACGAACTCCGCATGAGAAGTAAAAAAGGAGGGAAATGGAAGGAGATAAAGGAGTAGCTGCCATTTGCGTGACTGTTAATGCACGTCTGTGAATGTATAACGTTAGCTCTCTCTTGTACCGTTAATTCATCACATGCACATGTGTTGATCAGCATCTCATATAAGCATATTTTAGAGAAAGTATAACACCATATGTTGGGGAAGGAAATTCTTCTTTCCAGGATGTCTGGAATTATGCATATCATCTCTTCTGCTGCGCTCTGCCAACTCAGTCAGTCTGGACAGGTGAGAGTCTGAACATGTGCAGCTGTGTGACTGCTATTAGATTTTTTTTCCTTCCCTGAGCTGCATGTATTTTCTTAATGAAGACATTCGCTAATGGGATAAATATATGAGTGGACACCTAGTGAAGTTAGAGGAAATTGACAGTCTTCTGGGAGTGCCAAGAGGGTTGACAGGCGTGGTGATGAAACATATTTTTACATAAAATGTTACTTAGCAAGCTGACATTATTTGTCAATTTGTCGCGTTAGCAGTGCTGAGCTGGAGCCCGTATGCAATCTGCAAAAAATCAGAATCATTACAATCACCATCATTCACCTGAGCTGCAGGTCTTTGGCAAATAGTAGAACATGTAAACTGCACACAAAGAAAGAGTGCTGCGCCACTATGCCAGCCCCTTTCTCTTTTCTCATTTTACATTATTTTATTACTCCAATCTGTTATTCTTGCGTCTGGTATTAATCTATCAAAGCACTGTTTAATTGATCTGTATCGGCTGTGTAAAACACAATCAATTAACTTATTGTTCTCCGTGTTCCTGCATAAGGGCAGAGTGTTTTGTTGCCTGTGGGAGTTTAAATATGAATATTACAGGACAGTCTGCTGCTATTATGATTCTAATTGGGTTGTAATAAGGTTGTAAACACGGTGATTAAACAAATACTTCTTGTGATGCAGTTTTGTTTGAGCACTCTGGTGTTATGGATAAAATAGCGTCCACTGATAACTAATTTATGAGCCCATGTGCTGCTGGCATCTCCCAGGTTTTATGACTTGGATCTTTGCACAATTTATGAGGCTTTGTTTTTGCATTTGGTCTCTTGATCAGTCGGATGACATGGCGCTGCACTGTGTACGGGGACGGGGAGGAGCCACTTGAGATGCAATCTGGTGCTTTTGTTACATTGATGAGTCCGCAATTTTCATTACCTGCACTAAGGGGAGGATGCTGATTTGAGATTGATGAGGTTGTCAAATCTCTTGAGAAATGACTGTTTTCTCTAGTTAGCATATGAGGCACTTTGTTGCTGAGTGTTCAGCTCAGTTGGGGATTCCAAGTAATTCAGTGTCTCCAACTTTGTTCCACAACAAAGGATGGATGGGCTTATTTTACCAGAATTATGAACCTCAATTTGATACATCATTTAATACAAAAACACATGTACAAACTTGCTGTTTCAAAGTATGCAATTGTTAATTTAGAAAACAAAGCAAACAGAAACTGTGTGGCTGCAGCAACTAGAGTTGAGCCGCTGTAAATATTTTCAAACCGATTTGAGTGGGATCAAAAAGAAGGCATTATTATAGGGGGGTGCATTAGAGGCTGTGACAATCATGACTTATCACATTCTCTACTTTCACCCCCTTTAATCACAGGTCTATTCCCGTCATGACACACTGACAGTTTGGGAGTCCTGTAGAGAGTTTCTCTTAGAGGAAACATATTGTTGTCTGGGCCTACGTACATTATTTTTCAACTTTAGCTTTGAACCCGAAACACCTCTGTCACATCATGTCACTCGCCACAGCCTCAGGCTATTATCATCCTAAATGTGGAGCTCAGACGTCATTTTTGCCAGGATGGATACCGGGTGAAAGACTGACAGGAACGGACGGTCCTAAGGGATTTATTAACAGAGCGAAATTGCCTGGTAATGCACAGAAGGAACTGTGTCGAATAATTAATCAAAACAACATGTTTGATGTTGCACATAGGCACAGGGGGGTTCTGTGGTTCAACAGTCTGATGATGGTTGCACAAAATGTAACTAGCAGATCTGCCGTGTCCGTGCGTATTTGTGGCTAGACAACAACACTCTAGTTAAAGACTGCAGTGGGGTGCGCTGTGCTGGCTCACTCTATACTTATCTCATGCGCACAAATTAATGAATGAGTGTATGATATTGTCATAATTATTTTCATTGTGGTGAAAACTGGGACAATTTGGTAGTAACTTTTGAAAATCGGGACATTTGAGTGTTTTTTACAGATATTTGACTCAGGACACGCAGCTTGAAACCAGGACAATCCCAGACAGGCCGGGACGTCTGGTCACCCTAGTTTAAGCACCTGCTTCTCTTCTCATTTTAAATCTAAACGATAGAGCAATAATATTGGCGTCTCAGTAGGTGCGTGAAAGGATTGGTCGTGTTGCTGTTGTATTTTATCTGCAGGCCTTTGCAGAGGATATCTACCTTTTTGGCAAAAGCCAAAATGTTTCCACACGCTGGACCTCAAAGACGGCTTGAAATCTCTTGCTCGTCTTGCTGTTCCTCTCCATCAGCCATGCTTTGTTTTGTTGTCGTCTTTCTGAGATGCGCTGCTGGAGCATGTCAATGATGTCATACACATGGGAGAGTGAAACAGAGTAACATTTAGGATTTATTTTTACGATTAAAGGTGCTAAAAATACGTTTTGTTGTGCTTAAGTACAAGGTGCAAATTCTTAGTATCGATACAATCGATTTTTTACCTTGCAAATCAATTTTAGATCGATAGACGTCGATGAAGGACAACTTGCAGAGTAAATATCGATGTCGTAGGAATATAAATCGATACATCGATGTAGTAGATGAATCGTTACACACCTATGATTTAGTAAGACAATAATTCAGTATGATCTTTTATTGACTTTTAGCAGAATCATATTGTGTTGATACGATCTTATCATGATGTTATTCTACTAATTTCTGATGGCTAAAGCAATGATTTTGAGCAAACTGTGATTAAAAACTACCAAAATGAGTTGCTGGAATTTTTGTTTTACAGATATGAAGAGATTTTTCTCATCAATTCAGAACTATGGAACACAGCTCTTTGCTTTAAGCATCAGTTTGATTATTTGATGTGATTTTTCTTCAAACATTTGCCGCATCATGGTATATATCTATCGGTAAATATCCTTGCAAATACAGTGATAATGATTTCAACCATATAGGCCTGCACTAGTATTTAGACTGTGATGATTTATGTAACAGTCTAGATAAGAGATTGTTTGAGTGTTACATCAGTCAGATTATGTCAGTGCATTGTCTGCCTCTAGTCCATTTTGTTCTGCTACAGTGGATGACTGTACTGTTACGAGACAATGGTGTGAGGCACTCAAAAATCCTCCACTGTCAGCTATCAAAGAGAAGCAGCATCCACACCTCCTCTTAAGAGCTGGAAAACAACACTGAGGTGATATTACTTTACTTTTACCATCTCAGTGTCACATTGTGGAACTGAATGGACTTATTTTGACAAAACAATTCATGGGGACAAAGCAGCACTGCTAGGTTCAATACAGTCTACGTATGGAAGCAACAGTTTCCTGCTTATTATGTAAAGGTAAAAGCTTTGCAGAGGAGACTTTTTCACCCTTTAGTATTTATCTTTAGAAAATGTTCTTGTTTTATTTTTCTGTGCAAATGAAATTTAACTTAATTATTGTGTCAAGATTGATTCAAAAGCTCTGTAAATTAAAAAATAACTTGAAATTAACTTTTCAAAATTGAAAACCAGCACAAAGGAAATTAAAAGTTTTAAAGGCATACACATAATTATTTATTTCTCCCTTTCTTCATTCCGCATGGTGAGTCAGAGCCATTCCTTTCACATCAGACTATATTAGCACTGATGTTAACAGGGAAATGGGCATGGGGGATGAAATCCAGCTAGTCACGGTGCGCTGCTGTTCAGATGGCGTCCTCTAGTGCGATGACACGTGGTGGAGCACCTCAACAACACCTGAACTAACAACTGTTCCTTTCATTAGTTTACTGACTTGCTGTATTATGAACTGGAAGACTAGAGTTTGATTAATCGGGATTAATTGCAAATAAATCACACATTTTTTATCTGTTCAAATTGTACATTAGAGGGAGATTTGTGAAGTATTTAATATTCTTATCAACATGGGAGTGGGCAAATATGCTTTATGCAAATGCATGCATATATTTATTATTGGAAATCCATTAACAACACAAAACAATGACAAATATTGTGCAGAAACCCTCACAGGTACTGCATTTAGCATAAATAAATATGCTCAAATCATAACATGGCAAACTCAAGCTGTCAGTGTGCTGACTTGACTATGACTTGCCCCAAACTGCATGTGATTATCATAAAGTGGGCATGTCTGTAAAGGGGAGAGTCCTGGGTACCCATAAAACTTATTTTCAGGTTTTTCCTCGCCAAAATTTCACGTACCTTCGTAGCGTTATTTATCGTTCTATCTGACAACCTAGTATGACACGGTTGGTACTAATGATTCCGTTTTTTCTAGTTTAATATGATAGCAGTATTTTCACTTTAGCTTTAAAACTGAGCCCGCTACAACCTCCAAAAGATCGATTGTGTTAATGCGTTAAAGAAATTAGTGGTGATAAAACAAATTTGCGTTAATGCGTTATCACGTTAACTTTGACAGCCCTAATATTTATGTGATTGTCAAATTAAAAAGTCTTTTTCAGCTTGTTCAGTCTTCTGCAAGCAGTAATTGACGAATACAAATTAGCAACTGATTTGTAACGTTTTTGTCACTTTTCACCAAACTCATGACCAAAGCTTCAGTGATGTTCCAGTGTGTCTGTTTGGTGTTAATTGTGACTGTGCCATTAATTATTAAAATTAAATTAAATTAAATTATAGATCCTTTCTACTTGCCAGGAGCAGTAAATTATTAATATGTTTCCTGCTTTTGGTGACATGTTTGGCCTTTCAGAGCTAATAAAAAAGTTGTGATTTCTGTTATCGAGACATCTGACAGCCTGTCAACACCAAAGCACATGAACAGGAAGAGGTGGAAAAAGGGCTCGATGCCGGATGAGAGGCGATCGAAGGAACACAGACAGAGGAAGAAAGAGAGAGACGAGCTGCTTTTTCTTTTCTTCCAGGGAGCGCAAAGCCCCTGCACTTAGGGGATAAAGAACGGCATCTTGACTCTCTGTGTAATCCATAACTGTGATTGCTTCATTCACCTCTCCCCTGCGTCACAAGTTTTTTATCACTTTTCCCCTTTCACCAAAGAGATATGATGGAAGATATAGGCAAGCATTTTTATTTGGCAGAGCCACTTGTTGTGGTTGGATTGCGGTTACATGATATGCATTAAAGTCCCAGTGAAATGACAAATACACTTTCCGAGTTTTAATCTATGTTAATAGTTCATTTGTCTCTTGTTATATGCCAAATATATGTCAAACAATGAGTATTAGAGTATTTTACATCAAAATCCTCATCAAATCCCTGTCTTTTCTCTTCTGTGAAATGGTTTCAAATGTTTGAGGATGTTTGAGATAAAAAATGATCCTTACTCCCAATTTTTTCCAGTGGCCTCTCGCCACTCATATTGCAACGAAAAATCCTGCGGCCCAAAAAACATTTCCTCCATTGACCACCATTGTAAAAGAGTTGACAGGACACTTTGAACTACAAACAAGGTTGATTATGACTATTTCTATTGTGTGTTTCTAATGTTTGATCCATGGAGGTTTTATATTTGTTCCTCTAGTTGACAAAAGTGATTTAAAACATCTGCGACATCATCACAATGTAAAGTCTATGAGCCGAGCGGAAACTCATGGGTGGGGCCAGCGGGAAAAACACTACTGTGCATATTTAGTGGGCCTCATTCACCGGAAGTTAACCCAGAAGCGAGAAAACTTTTTTGGCATATATGCGCAAGGCGAGCAATTGTACATTGGACTGAATATCCGGTTCTTATTATACACCCACGGCGTGGGGACAACAGTCTTCTGCTCTGTAGCTCCGTATTGCGCTAAAGTCTTAGTCCGCCCACTTTATAGCGGTCCAATCAAATGTGAAGAATTTGATTTAAATCTCTCTTGTAACTGTACACCGCAGCGGTTGCGTTAGACTTTCTCGTTGTCTGTCATTTTGACGGACAGGGTTGTAAAAATTCCTACACAATCAATTATTACCCAGCATTTTAATTTTAATTTGTTAATGACAATAATACATACTGTAGGGCTATTTAAAGGCTGAGTCTGTGATTCTAATCCAATACACTTTTTATCAAATTCAGCAAATATCTCTTCATGGTCTGCTCTATCTCTTTTTGTGCGCTCCAAAAAATCCAATGTCCTATTTTTTTTCAATAAATTTAGTATTGGACTGAAGACTGACTCAAAGCGGCACACACGGCAGCGGCACTTACTGTGTGCGTCGCTTTTTTAAGTAATTAATATACAGAATAAGCTGATAAATTATGCATTTATAAGGGCACAGAAAGATAAGATGAACAGAGACATAAAAACCGACCGCACGGTCTCTTTTCATGTTGATGAGGCAGATGAATGATTTTGTGCCCGTAGTCTTTGCCTAGGACATACAACTTCTCATGGCCGTTTTAATTTTGTCCCAAAGGCTGAACCTGCGCTCTGCTGCCACACTAGAGACTGAATTAAAAGACCCTCTGAACGTGGGATTCACTGGGAGGAAATCCTGCACCATGCGCTTTTTCTGCACCAGCGGCGCAGCAGCATCGTCACCATTCTGACCGTAGTCAGAGAGGCGCTCCAAACCTTCAGATTTTTCCGGTATTGTTAAAAGAATTCAGTCAGTAAGTTTCACTGGGACTTTAACAGGTAGAGCAGAGTGGAATTGTTGCACTTAGAGCTTCATGAAAGCTTTGTATTGTTGCTGGAAACACCGATATCTCTTCATGATGTGACTTATGAGAGAACTGTATTGGACACAAAGTATTGGAGCCATCTTTCTTCCAGTCAGAAATTTATCCTGTTTCCCTGTTCATTAAGGAACATTATTGTTGTTGTTACTTTATGTAAATGAGATACAGCATTCCCATGTCAACCCAGAGGAGATTTGGAGGAAGCTGTGGAAAGAAACGTCTTCCTTCTTCAGGGTGGCTGGCTGGCTGTGCAGGTCTGAGTTTTCTCATGTGAAAGGGATCAAAGCAATCTTACTCAGCCCCGTTAAGAAAGATAGATGTACGAATGTGGGAAATCAAATCTGCTTCAAAAGGGAACACCACTGGGAGCCGGAGAGATGAGAAGTCAGTGAGAAAATGGGGAACCAGTGTGAAATTGCTCTTGTTGCACTGTAAGAGAGGAGAAACACGGCTTGTCTCCTGCTGTCCACAGACTGTTCATGCAAGGTGTCTGTTGTTTGGGAGCGTCGGGTTCAGTGGGGTGACATTTGTTTTGGTGTTTGTCTGCACAGATTTGTAAGAAAGCGAGGAAGTAAATACATACGGTGCGATGTGAGTGAGTGAAAAGGAGAGGGAAACCACCGACAAACGGAGAAGTGCCGATAGTATGAGTCAGAGATTTAGATTTTGTCAAAACATGCTTTGATATGATAGTGTTGATGCTTGTGAGTCCCCTCCCGTCCCTTTAGCATATGCTATGAAAGCTGATTTCACAGCTTATCGCCTGCTCTGAGAATAAGCCTTGTGAGGAAGGTGTGACATCAAATAGCTCAGACAGACAGAAACCCCCTCTACTCTGCTACCGACACCTTGCTTTCCTCTAGCTCACAGTGGAGGCTGTGTGTGCTACGGATTTGTGTGCGCGATGCACGACAAGACTCAACATACAGTCTGTATACGCACTGCTTTGCTTGTGATTTCCACTAGAGCCTGTCAGCTTGAATCAGGCACCATCCTAATGTATGTAGCTGATGCGTTGGTTGGATACAGTTTGCTCCGACAGACTCTTCGGTGCCGGCGGGGCTTGTGATTTTGTTGAAACAAGGTTATAACTTCTGATGAGGATGTTTTGTTTGTGCAGTGTTATTCCATTAAATTCCAGCTGGAATGTATTTCTTCTTGCGTGTGTAAAATATTTCCCTCCCCTGTAGACACAGATAAGCGCTTTAAAAAGTTTGTAGTGCTGCAGTTTGAGGATGGAGGCTGGAGTCAGCTTCGATTGCAGTTTAAATGGATTCCATACATCAGACCGGCATATACCGGTACTTCGCAAAAAGTCAAGGCTGCGCCCGCTTTTGGAGAGTAGAAAACCCAAGATCCCATCTATGTCAATGCAAGTTGACGTGTGTTTGGATTGTAATTTTGACAAGTTTGTATGCATTCACCTCTTGTTATACAAGAGGTGAATGCATACAAAACTGTGATGACGCCATGCTGGTCTGGTCTATAGCTTGGAGCCATAAACCTCCTCTATTATATCTTTTTTAGGACATGGCAGGGGAACAAATCAGAGATCAGCGTTTTTAGATTCATTGTTGATGCAACCAACTACACAGCAACTCTTCAGCATAGCGGTATTACTATTACCGGTTTGTTTAAAGTAGAAGTTTGGAGACATGTTTCAACTTCTTCTGTTTACGCTGTTGCCGTCTATGAGGGACGCAGGATTGTTTTCCACCAAAAGGGGGAGTGGTCACGAGACCCATGACTCGGAATGATGTATTGGAGGTCTGATGTGTTAGTCAGAAGTCGTTAAGGCTGGAAAAAGAAAGTATCAAAACTTCTTAAGCATTACTTGCAGCATCATCCATTATATTAAAGCATGTCTGTCATATTCCACCAAAGTGAGTCAAGTCAATTTGATTTACATAGCTCAATATCACAAATCACAGTTTGCCTCAAGGGTCTTTCACTTAAAGGGACTGTTTGTAACTTTTTAAGCGTATAAATGTACCGGGTCGGGACACATGCGCGCTCGCATATGCGCACTCGCGTGTGGCCGGAGCCTCTCCTCCTCTGCCTGCTTGCCTTCACTCACACACCGCGTGCGTTCTCGCTGTCTCGCTCCACCTCTAGACGTGAACGCGCGCTCACTACACACTGCAGAAGAGTTAGTTTAGCTCTGAGAATATCTAGTGAATGTAGAGTGGACGTTTGTGCAGAAATAAATGCTGCAGCTCCTCCAGACCAACAGAGGTTTCCCGTGTCTTGTGAAGTGACGGGGCTCCGCAGCGAGAAACGATATCACCGGCACCCGGTCGGAGACGGTAACGTTTCTCTTCCTGCAGCGGGGCTGAAGCAGGAAGAGGAACGTTACACTGACATTCATTGACTTAACGTCCACAGGTGTCGCTGTTAACAAGCATTTCTGAAAGTTGCAAATAGTCCCTTTAAGCACACTGCTTTTGTTTCAGTCCTACACACAACCCAGTCAAGCTTGCCAGCAGATGCAAGTATTAGATGATATAATATAGTCAGCTGACTATCTGGAATCGCAACATGAAATTGTCGTGTGGATGCATGTCTGTTGTGGGTAACAAGACAGATTGCTCTGAAAAGGGGGTGCTCAATGTTCACCTGATTGCACCACCTAAGACTGATCATGCTCCTATCGGTGGCACACCAAACACTCAAGCATTGTCTGTTAGGGAAGGGAACAATGAGTGCTACCTGCTCTGAATTCTCCAAGGAAAAGTCAGGAAAATGTTTTTCACCTAAAAATAAATTCTCAAGCAAATTAAACAATAGAGATTTTACACATTGGTATCCGTGACGTTTTGATATACTGCCCAGCCCATGGTACAATGCAGATTAAAATCTGCTGTATGATAAATCAAAGTATTACTGTATATTAGACAATCCAGTCGATTTTTGGAGTTATCCAGGAGTAACTGCATACATTCAGATAATCCAGTGGATTAAGTTATTTACTGTCAACAAAATTGCGAGATTAATGTGTTTTTCTAAAATATGAACCTAATGATTATGTTGAAGGTAGATGTGCATGTGTGTGTTGGTCACAGATGTGCGTGCGCTAGGGCTGGAGTGCTCGCTGAGACATGAATGAAAAATCCTCTCTCCCGTTTTTTTTTTTGTTGTTGTCCAGGTGGGCCGGCAATAAGGCTTGACAGAAGATGCGACGGGGGTGGTGGCTCGTCAGATGGCTGGGGACAGGAATGGCAATCCTCTCTTTGCTAACCCACAGCTGGGGCCAGGACACAGGAGGTATGAGCTGCCAGTACTGAGGCCAAAACCCTCAGGCCTGCCCTTTTTCTGTTAACTGTAGCTGCACTGCCAAGGGGAAACTTGTAATGTGGTTTCTTTTTCTCTGTCAGAGGAGCAGTATGGTGTACACCAGCACAACTGATACATTATTAGGGGACGTTCACATACCGCGTCTAAAACGAGTGAGAAACGCCAGCCGTGCCACCTTCACCCTTTATCCAAGGTGCTTTGGAGGTTATGCTACTGTTACAGCTGCCGTTACTAAGCAACCAAAACCTGCATGCTGCGATGACGATGATGAAGTTGCCGTAATTTAGCAGTAAAAGCCTCACTGACAAAACTAAACAAAGTCAAAACAAAGAAATTAATTTTCTAGCACCATGACTCCCTCACAGTAACTATGCTGCTCGATTTGTCTTTGTCAGCTTGGCTTTCAACCGGATGTTGTGACGTCCTTGGATGGAAAGAATGAAGCAAGTAAAATAGTCTGTGGGACAAATCATAAAGCTCTGGGTAGTCCTGCACTGAAATGATCATATATTTACCGTAGACTGATATTTACGGAAGAAATAAAAGATTGACACAAGCTGAAGAGATTTTCACGTTTTGTTCTACGACATAAAATACGTCAGTAAATATCCCACTCGTACATTTCGAAGCCTTAATGTGTCTTAAAAAAGGCGGTTGCTAACAAGCGGCTAAATGAGACTACTAAACGGCATCACTCCGACTCGTCGGCCGTTACATCCTTGTTGTGTATACTCGCCCTCATGCGACCGTGGTGTAGTTCGTCCATAGCTTAACATAAGCTTTTTACTTGATGATTGCATTTACACTTAAAAAAATGTAAAAGAGACATTTGTGGAGATTTTCTTGCTTAACAAAACATGTATGTATCATAAACGTGTGTTTGCCACAGAGCTTCATTTCTGCAATAATCCAAAACTTTTTGTCGAGGTTACCCAGGGCGATGCAAAAATACAGAAATACGTCATCCCTGGTGTACTCTATGTTGAACACGATTAATCTCGGGTTGCAGCCGTCACGCGCTAAAAAATAGGGGCTTGGGATCGCTCTCGCATTTGAGCGTGCCTGACGCGCATCCACATTGACAACAATGGATTTGAGGGCGCCAAAAAATGCAGCATGTGAACGACCCCTTATGTGCCGAGCTGAGGTGTGGACCACTTTGTTTTCAAACTTTTGCTAAATGGACCGGAAGCAGAACTTATTATGAAATATTTAACAATGACTTTCTAGCTCGGAGATCTTTACTCGCAAAATATGTTTAAACATTTTGTATTTATTCCCACGGCATATTTTATATTTTAGGTCTGTAAAGAGTTTCCATCCGTTCAAGATACTTGTGAATGCTGTCTGAAAAGTCATACATATGAATATTTAATGTTGCTGTACCCCTGCCACCCACTTAGCTGTATCGATCTGTTATTGCAAATAATGCAATGTTGTGTTTATGAATTGTAAGGATGATTGTTTTCCATCCCAGTCCAAATGTGTGCCTTCAGCAATAGCAATTATAGACTTTGTTTAAGTCAGTACATAGTTGTAGAACTTTCACAAAAGTTTGATTTCATTCAGGAGGACCGCAGAGACGTTGCTCTCAGGTGCGCTCTCAGTGTCGTGCATACAGTGATGCTTCAGCGCAAATAAGTTTGCTGTCACAGTGTTCTTACTCTCCTCCCTTTCAAATTCACATAATGTTTTTTCAAAAGACATTATTTAACGAAAGGGGGCGTTAATCCATTCCTACACAGCTCGCTGATTGTGCTAAGAGGATTCTCCTTGTACTGTCGTGTTCACGTTCCCACATTACTGAGGGAATCTTAGCATTTATAGTCTCAGCTCACTGACTTTGTAGCAGATGCCAGTTAAAAGTGAATTTCAGCTGTGTAAGATTGGCAGGTCTTTAAAGACGCTGAGCAGGGGGGAAGCTGCACATGCCAGAGACATACTTTAATTCCCCCGTGTAGCAATATTGCTCATAATTCAGGTCAATTTTAAGATCCCAACCCTGTTTTTTCTTCTTTCTTTTCATCCCTTTCCTGCTGCCCAGCCTTCCTTGACAAGCTCACTAATATAAAAACCTTCTAGATAAGAGTATAATCTCTGCTTACTGTCGTTTGAATTGATATTTTATTTAAAGAGGTTTGCTTCATGGGTTTGTATCATATGATTTTAGTAGAGGAGTGACTTGCTTCATGACTGACTGATCCTTTGAAGGTGAACGAGTGCCTTGTGGTTTCCCTTTTTGGATGAAGTCTCCCTCCCAGGCTCTGACCGCATTAATAGATAAGTGTTGTGTGGAGTGAGGAAGCCATTTACCCAAAACATAACAGCTGTGGAACTCAAGAACAGCCCCGTGGAATATGAGTTTGTGGGTAATTTATTTTACATCCTGTGAGGGCGTAAATATACAAAGGTATTATTAATTTTATTTATCAAAGGTTCATATAGTGCTGCTTGACATACAGGACAAAGTATTACAATGTGTTTAATTTGTGTTTTCTGGTTATGTTTTTAATATTAGATCTGTTCAATGTAAACACATTGGCTCTTTTGTATGCCTCCGCGCCAGCGACAGCTGTGGCCGTAGGCATTATTCCGTCCGACAGTACATTCATCGGTCCGGTCCATTCTCGTGAACGTGATATCTCAGGAACGCGGGAAGGGAATTTCTTGAAATTTGGCACAAATGTCCACTTAAACTTAAGGATGAACTGATCAGAAGTTGGAAGTCAAAGGTCAAGGTCACTGTGACCTCACGTCTCTCCCAATCTCGTGATATCTCAGGAAAACCTTGAGCAAATTTCTTCAAATTTGGCACAAACATGGACCTGGACTAATGGATGAAATGATTACATTTTGGTGTTCAAACCTTGCGTCCATCCCATTCTCGTGAAAGCAATATCTTAAGAACGCCTGGAGGGAATTTCTTCAAATTTGGTAAAAGGTCCACTTGAACTCAAGGATGACGTTGTTCGATTTTGGTGGTGAAAGGTCAAGGCCACTGTGACATCACAAAACACGTTTTTGGCCATAACTCAAGAATTCATATGCTAATTTTGACAATTTCACACAAATGTCTAATAGGATAAAATGATGAAGTGATGACATTTTGGACAGACATGGATGTAAACTGCAATTTGACTGGTTGGTGGAGGCATACAACCGCAAGGCGGAAATTCTAGTTTTACATTGCACTTGCATACATTTGCAGTCTTGTTAGGCAGGTAAAAGAACAAGTTGCCTCCTTACTTATTACTGTGTTTAAATCTAACTCTATCTCCTAGAAATTGTGCTTAAATACCACTAATTTGCTTTTTTATTGCGTTTTAAGGCAAAAAATAATTGCTGCCTGGATTCTGTTCCCTGGCAATATTTTTTTCTGTAGGATCAGTTACATTTATCTACCGCCGATAGTGCTACTACTCGTAAGTAGGAGGTCAGTGTGCTTCAAAGGGCAAGATTGTGACACCTGAGACCCGGGGATTCCCATCATGAGTCCTGCGTGTGGTTAGCTTCAGGCAACAAAAGCACTTTGGTTAACCCCTTTTCCTTCCGCCCTCTTTTTTTCAGAGTGGTAGGGGTGGGGGACAGGGGATGTTCAGGGATAGATAAAAAGGCAACACTATATGTCATATAGAAGTGGTGTACATCATCTGAAAGCTGGGAGCCTGAAGTTAAATTTGACATGCAGCTCAGCACTTTTAATTAATTAATTAATTAAAATATATTGTGAAAGTGTTTAAGAACGTAAATCATGATGATAGAAGTTTGTGAAGGCCATTCCGATGCTCTATTATGTCTCATAAATTGTTGCAGCAATTTTTGGGCTGATACTATTTGTTACAAAGACTTGGTGCTAAATTTAACCATTTTTACCACTGGAGAATTGATAAAAATGATCAATAATACCACATTAAGACACCAAGACCTTGAGGAACACCATAGAAAAATCCATGCTGTGATTTGGTATCAAAAACCTTTGACATTTGGAGATTTCTACAAGGATTGCATTTTTCGGCAATTGGTTGGCGAGCTCTTCTGTTCTGGAAACTGCTCATAAACCCCCTTATTATCAATCTACCTAGGAAAGCCATCCATCTTCTGAATGCTCTAGGTCTTTAGTTTGTGGTTGTAAAGTTTCATGAGGCTGTGATTATCCTAGAGGTCACAGCAGGTCATTTTATACAATGAGGTCTCATTTAAAAAAAATGGTCCTACTACTATGGGGACTCACATCATCACACATGAATACAATTGGGCTCATTGGAGCCACAAGAGTCTCAGCTTTACAGTGATACACAATTCATGCAATTCCAAGACTGTTTAGGGACCCCAGTATGCAGAAATATTTAAATACACCATGTTAGTATAGGTGAAAATAACTTTAAAATTTGTAAGGAATGTTAACAAATGCATGGTTTTTGCCCCAAACTGCATGTGATTATCATAAAGTAGGCATGTGTGTAAAGGGGAGACTCGTTGGTACCCATAGGACCCATTTTCATTCACATGTCTTCAGATGAAAGGTCAAGGGACCCCTTTGAAAATCGCCAACATTTAGCGTAAATTCGTAACGTCATTTAGGGATTAAGAGTAATCATGTCTGTCGCGTGATTCAAGTCAGTCAGACTTTTCCAGTATTAAACCATCACCATGATCCTTTCTTAACCCCAACCAAATGCTGTGGGTAAATATGACCATGAGAAATGCTAGAATTGGTTTAGTTACCATGAGCGGACATTATAGGAAACATGTCATCACTGAATTAGCATTACATTTCTTACAGAACATATTTTTTAGTAGTATATAAGTGTTCTAGGAAATAGGGTTGTTAAATTAGTTTGGCTTTTTAACTTCAGGCTGTTTTCCAAAACGGAAGAAACAATCTTCTCATTGTCATTCATGCTACAACTGCTCTTCACAGCTTTGTTGTTTCCTTTTAGCTAAATGTGCATGCCTAAATGATGCAAATTCTGGAAGGATAAGGCTTTAAAAGCAACTCTGTTACTTGAGACAACACAATGCTTTTCAAATAACGCCACATTTACTATCTGCCCCATGGATTATCAGTGATCTATATACCATCAAATGGTTTCTGTAAACTGTCGTGATATTGTCCTGTGACCATAAAGGGTGGATTTCATTCTGCTGATTGTAAATGCGGCTGCAGCCTGTAATTTGACTGGTTGCAGACAGAAATAATTACTTAGGGCGGCAGCTAGGAATTAGTGATAGTTGCTCTGCATGCAAATGAGCTGTGATTGGATCGGAGTCTGCCAGCGAATGACCCACAGTGTCATAGTTGTAATGAGGGAACAGAGGGTGAGACAGAGTATATCAGAGTGAAGGGTGAGGACGAATGTGGATGCTGTCTCTCTTCGCCGGTCAGTGTCACCCAGGGATGAAGTTGGTTTGAGCAGGGATTTTCACCTCCCCCATCACATCCCTCATCGGTCACAGTTCAGGAATTGCAGGATTGAACCCAAACGCAGAACAGACTGATGAGGAGGCAACGGGCAGTGTTCATTGACTGCCTTTACATAATATTCCACTATTATTCCAAATTTGATACGGGTCATGTAAACAGCATGCTTCTGTTTTGATATTCTGAATTAGGCCTTATTTTGAAAGGGGCATTTTCCAATGAAGACGTGGGATATGCCGATATTATTCAGATTTTAGGAGCATTCTTTGGACATGTATACAGCACATTTGGATTATAGGTCTCAATGGGGTTTTTTACGGCAGTTTGCAACACACAGCCTCTTGCCTGTTTGCGGCCAGCTCTGTGCGTTGTTCAAAAACCCAACTATCTGACAGTTTGCAGATGCATGCCCAAAAGAAAAGCTTACATTTTTGGTTGGAAGGAGAAACACACCTACTTTTAAACATCTTGAAAGACTTGGATATCAACAGGTTTTCTGTAAATGAGCAAATATCACAACGCCGACCTTTTCAAGAAGGTGGTTGAAGGGATGAAAGAGGGAGGCTGTTTATGCACGGTCGAACAAGTCTGCCACCGGTTACGCTAATCGGAGTATGCACGGCTGCATGTAAACCGGAATATTAGCTGAATATTCATTTTCGTTAGCCACGTAAACAGCTTAGTAGGAATATTGTCTTTTTCAGAATAATGGGGAAAAAATTATATTTTGTGCATGTAAACCTAGTCAATGATTTACTGATGAAAAAAGAAAACTCAACACTAAGAATCAAAGCTGTAACATTAGAAACAAGTCAAAAGCAGACGACCTGACACTGAAAAAGGGAAAAAAACACACTGACTAAATACACCAACTAATTAACTAAAAAAAACTTAGGTGTGGTGGGAAACAGGTGGGAAAAAGACTAAAGGTAGGAAATAAAACAAAACATGGCAGATGGGGAGAGTAACTTTCAAAATAAAACAGGAAACAAACTAAACAAAGACCATGACATCATCTTCTCCTTCCTAAATGTCCCTGCTCTGCTCACCTTAAGGCGCCCTTGGCGTTTGGCTCTGTCAACTTGTTCATTGACTGTCTATCAAATAAAAAATAGCCACCAGGATTTTTTATGATTGCATGGAGCTGTGGAGTGACGCATACATCAATTTCCACTGGACGTCACCGTGTCTTTCAAGTCCTTATTTAATTAGCAGGGAGACATTATGAATCTCAGGCTTGTGATTAATGTGAATGTGGACACAGTGAGAGACTACAGCTGACCTTGACGAACATTAAGGTTTCTTCAACAAAACAATTAGTTGGTTTAATTGAAAAAAAAAGTGTCAAATTAGTCAGTGTTATTGTCCCTTGTCACATGAATGCATTAATGCAGGGATCTCTTGAAATATTATTAAAAACAAAAGTGTATTTATGAGTAATACTGTGTGTCAGCTTCCAGTAATGACTTACTAATAGCTCTTTCTACATGAAAAAGAACATAGAAAAACAACTATGCCAAGAAAGTCTGTGTCTTTCAAGACAGTAATGACCGATTTGTCTCAAATAATAGGGGGCGTTAAGAAAATCCTCCTGTTTCTGTTTGTGTATTTCCTCCATTTTTTTTGTCATCTTCCTTACCATGCATCATCTGTCTGCACTGTATACTGCAGTCTCTCTTTTTGATTGTACATGTGCATGTAAACCCTGTTGTGTACCTCATGTGTGTCCATCAATCCTTGCAACTACAGTAATGAAAGGACAGACTTCAATCCAAAGCGGAGCGGACAGATGCACATTATCCATACCTCTAAATCCCTCCACTGCTAAATCCAGATGTAAGACAAATGCATGTACTGTACGGCGTCACACACCCACACGCAAACATGCTCGCTTGTATTTGCGCGTGCGTGGTGAGGATTAGTTAATGTGCCTGTGGACGCTTCTGCCATGTGAAATCAGCCTACCTTCCCCTCTAACACTATTTACATCTCCCTCTCTTTCCGATCTGCACATCCATTCTGACCCGCAATTGTTTTTTCTATTTTTGGGATTGTCTGATTAGGGGCCAGATGTGCAGACTGTGTCTGGCTGCAGCAGGAGCCTGTGGAGTGGGGGAGCAGCCGAGTGACAGGGGGAAGGGGTTTTTAATCTGCCCGCCAGCAGGCTATAATCAGGCTCTGGGCAGCACAAGAAGAGAGGGGTGGAGGCAGGGGTCACTCTTGTTAAGACTGGGCCCTGTGCTGCCTAGGGTCTGTACCAATAGGGCCCAACCTGGAGCTCACTATGCGAGTGTGTGTGTGTGCTGAACTGTTCCCTGGGAGTGTGATTGCAACCTTTGGCCTCCTGCCTGTGTGGTTAACCTCACAGACACACACGGATAGGCAGCAATGAGGGGGCAGTCTGAAGAAGAGTAGGAAGGAGAGCTTCTGCCGAGGGATTACACATCAGTAAAGTAATCCCCCTCTCTCTTCCATTATCAGCCCAGATTTACATGATGCTGCAGGAATCCATTCCCACTTCTGTCCCTGACATTCTTCATCACCGTTCTCCACCAGATGTCTCCCATTTTTCGACATATTCTACCCTAAGTACATACACACAATTACAGCGAGAAGCCCCGCAGAGAGACCCACACTTCTAATGATTTGTTAGGAGAGAGGTAGGGATTTGGAGAGAAAGAGATGGAGAGAGACGGAGGCAGTGATTGCATTTCTTGTGCCAAACATAGACACGCTGCAAGAAGAGGGACGCGGGCGGCACTGTCTTTCTGCACATCGATTTAGCTGTTTTTTCCTCTAAAGTAAGGGAGTGGTGCAAGAGTTAGGTTGTTCACAAAACCAAACTGACCCACAGATCCACAGGTATTGTTTTGCATTGAGTTGGGTTTGAATCCTTGGATTATTAGCTGCTGTGGTCCTTATTGTTTTTGTAACTCCGTCAGATTTGTTGTCATGGGGAAGTGCAGTGGCATGAGATCCAAGCTGCAACAATCCCTTCACCATAAAGAAAACACATTATCCTTAGATTCAGATACTTGGCTTCGGTTGCTATGTACATTTGGAAATGCATTTTGCTGATCAGGTGTGTAAGTAGAAACATTCTTTCTAGGGCTGTCAATCGATTAAAATATTCAATCACGATTAATCGCATGACTGTCCATAGTTAATCACGATTAATCACAAATGTAAAGCACATTATTTATCTATTCAAAATGTACCTTAAAGGGAGATTTGTCAAGTATTTAATACTCTTATCAACATGGGAGTGGACAAATGTGTTTGCTTTTTGCAAATGTATGTATATATTTATAACTGGAAATCAGTTAACAACACAAAAATTACTAATATTGTCCAGAAACCCTCACAGGTACTGCATTTAGCATAAAAATATCCTCAAATCATAACATGGCAAACTGCAGCCCAAAAGGCAACAACAGCTGTCAGTGTGTCAGTGTGCTGACTTGACTATGACTTGCCCCAAACTGCATGTGATTATCATAAAGTGGGCATGTCTGTAAAGGGGAGACTCGTGGGTACCCATAGAACCCATTTACATTCACATATCTGGAGGTCAGAGGTCAAGGGACCCCTTTGAAAATGGCCATGACAGTTTTTCCTCTTAATGTCGGTTAACGGTTAAACGGTTGATTATTAACATGCCTAATCTCGGTATTTTCAACAAAGTGGGCTTAATGTTCACTTGTAAATCAAAGCCACGTGAGATGCACAAGCACTTTTATTAAAACGGATATCATATACTGTATGACATAGTTAAGCTACGTTTGAGACATATAGTTGAGGACTGCTTTAATTCAATAAATTCAACAATATAATCATGCTATTTTCAACCGTTTGTTGTTCTGGATTACTCATTTAAAGTGTTTTTCTGTAATTAATGTTACTTTGTTAAACAGACCAGACCTAGGTTACATCCCATGACAAATATAAACATGCCCACAGCCTCAAATGTTGGTCTGGAGGAGCTGCAGTGTTTATTCATATAATTTACTAACTGAAACAAACACTGTACATTTACTACCACCTGACAACTTTACTGCTAATTTCTCCTCTGCGCCAACCGCTAAGACCTGTCTGCTCTGAGCGCGTCCACCTCTCTGGTTGTAACGTTATCATCACTCACTTCACCCAATGGTGTAAACTTCATCAACTTCGACTCCCCACTTTAATACTGTCCAGCCATAAAAGCTAGTGGGGTCGCGTTTGTGTGTAGACGCAGACATAGAGTGGGCAGGGCGTGTGAGAGTTGAGATGCATACAATGACAAAGCTTTACGGAAGAAACGTTATGTAACGCAACATCAAGCTATATTGCTATAAACAGTAATGGCTCAGCCCTACAGTGGAGTATACTCAAGAAGGGACGTTTACTGTATGTAATGAACTGTAATGCACAGTAAAGCTTGGACAGCCAACCCTTGTGCACAACTGGCCTCGCAGCCCCCCCTTACTATAACACAGACTGCTCATCTGGTTTGCCTGCTGTCTGCTCATGAGCAGCCATTGCCTGGCAATGTGTGTGACTGGACAGCTCCCCTTTTGTCTGTCTCACCATCCTTTGCCAGCTCTACTGGACCTGTCCCAGAATGCCCCTCTGCCCCACTGGACATGGATCTACGCAAAAATAAATCATCAGTCCAACTGGGAAATTAAAACAGTGTCCCTGTTTGCTCTCAGTCCACTCATCCCTGTGCTGGGCTGCTTGCCACCGCCGGGATTAGTGCTAACTCTAACCTCCAACCTTGGAGTTTTTTAAGTAGATGCTTGTCAAACCAGAGGTCAGCAGACATGCCTCCCTCAGGTGGACCGCTGGTGTTGTGGCTAAATGAAGAAAAATATCTCCCTGTCCCTGCTGGAGGAGCTTTCCATAGGCTCTGCTAGGCCTTATCATCACATAGGGCCTGATATTTATATGAAAGGGCAGCAGCATTTATGGTTGCATATGGGCGTGCAGTATGATATGCTTTATGATGAGAGGAACCTCGTGTTGAGTTGGCTGTTTGCCATCCATCTAAAGGATGAGAAATTATAGCTCCTACTTTCCTCTTCGTTGCATTTGCCCTTTCTCAAGAATCTCTCACTGCCTCTTCCTTTTTTCGCTCCCTCTCCTTTGACAGTTTTCAATGAGCGGCTGCCCACATCTAAGGAGGGTGAATGTGTTTCGCTGTTTGTAAATGTGAAATGATATGCTCCTAGTTATCTAAATAAGATGCCTCGGATCCTTTTGTCGGTTTGTTGTGAAGGTGTGCCAGATTGATTGAGACGGAACAGCCTCCCGGACCATATTGCTTGTTAGGTTAGTTGTCCTTTAAAGTCTATTTTTTTTACATCTTCACTCGCAGGCAGCAGCGGTTTGATTTATTGGTTGCTAAAAAAGGGGCTTTTGCAGATGAAGGCGCAGGCTATCGAATCGAGTGTCAAGTAGAAATGCCTTTTGAAACTAAATGTCAGTGAGCAGAATTCATCTCGCCGCTGCCTTGTTGTCAGTAATATAGCGGTCGATGAGCTGCCTTGTAAAGACTTGAATTTCGTAGGAGGTTGTCTGCATGTCAGACTGTCATTTGAAAAGTATGATGAAAGAACTAGGCTATGTATAGGGAAAAACAAACATATACGTTGGTGGTGCATATGAAAGCTTTTGATTTCTACAATATAAGAGTACATAGACACCCTTTGAATTCCCCAAAACACCTTCAAGTTGACCATCAAATTATTCCTACCACTGCATAATTAATCTTAACACTGTTTAAAGGGGAACACCACCTAAATTAAGTATTCCAATATGTTATTTCCATGGGCTAGGAAAGTTCAGTCAGTATTTGTGAACATGAGCTGCTCTCTCTCAAAGCCAGAAACCAGAGAAGTAAGTCTCAAACTTGTGATGTCAAGGAGCTGCTCCATAGACAATGAATGGGAGGCTGATTTTGTGGACCCACAGAATGTTTGTTTTCTTTTTTATCCCCAAATAATCTTTATTCTATTGTAGTGTTGTCAGTTGTGAAACAGAAAATGTATCCATATACTCAGAACATTCTCCTGGGTATCTCTCCCAATTCATTGTCTATGGAGCAGTTCCACACTTTATACCCTATGACATCACAAATTTGAGTTTCAGCACTTTAGTTTTTGGATTTGGCAGAGAGTTGTTCATGTTTACTAATATTTTTTGGACTGTCTTACACCATAGGAATAACATGTATGAACTTTGAAAATGAGCGTAGGTTCCCTCTAACATTTTGATTCATTGAGTCATTATTAGGGCTGTCACTATGAATTTTCCCCAAACTGCATGTGATTATCATAAAGTGGGCATGTTTGAAAAGGGGGGACTTGTGGGTACCCAAAGAACCCATTTTCATTCACATATCTTGAGGTCAGAGGTCAAGGGAGCCTTTTGAAAATGGCCATGCCAGTTTTTTCTCGCCAAAATTTAGCACAAGTATGGAGCGTTACTTAGCCTCCTTGCCGACAAACTAGTATGACATGAAACCAACGGATTTCTTAGGTTTTCTCTTTTCACTCTAGCTTTAAAACTGAGCCCATTGCAACCTAAAAATCGCAAATTGTGTTAATCCGTTAAAGAAATTAGTGGTGTTAAAACTAATTTGCATTAATGCGTTATCGCGTTAACTTTGACAGCTAGCCATTACCACTATTTCTTTGAAATCTTGTATATTAGGAGTTATTTTAAGGCTGAGTATGTTAGATCCCCAAGTGTTTAAAGCGTTGCTGGCATTCAAAAAGGGAAAATGTTAAACAAGCATTTTATTGTTCTATTTGAATTGTCTGATAAATTCTGCTGCTCAGCTCTTATCTTTTTTTTTTTTTTTTTCAAATGTCATGGTTTTGCAAGGAAAATTGTTGATTTGTTCCATCGCAGGCATTCTACAAATTGATTGAAGCTTGCTTGCACCCATTTGTTTTTTTCACCTGATTCCTCTGCGAGATGAGCAGTAATCATTTTGTAATTGAAGTTTTACGGCTTCGAGCCAACATTGTTAGGTTGATTAGTGAGACGATCTCTTTAGGTGAGAGCAAATTACCCCGAGGTCAAAATTAGACGATTGTGATTGTCTTTGGATTAGGCCTCTGAAGTGTACAGTGCCCTGATTAGCGATTGAATGCTGCTTGTTGAATTTGTCATGATTCCCCTCTTTTTAAATCCCTGACGACTCTACCCCACCCCTACACAGTACTCATTCCATGAGGAACAGAGAGATCAGGTCGTTAAAAGAAATGTTTCCTGAGATTTATTGAACCAACGCCTGTTGAGCATCAGCTGAGGACTGGGAGAGAGAGCCACTACAGCCATAAAAGCCAAAGAAATATACAGTACAAAATGTAATATTGAGTCTGCTTTCTTTGTTGAGGATAAGAACAGGACCGCAGCTTTAAATTGTTCCATTTGAAGTTAACTTGATGCAGCATGCCAACAAACTAAAGTTAGCCTGAAATGCTCCTGCTGTGTGATTAAAAACAAGTCGAATCAAATCATTGACTTTGAAGTTAGGTTCCCTTGGTAATGAAAAATAAATAGTATGAACATCAAACAGTCTACTTATCGGTCTGGACTTAATTATTTGGGTTTTACTTTTTGTCTCCTCAACTATTTGGTTGGTGAATGTGCTGAACACCTGATCTAATCTTGCGGATGTATAAATATCATAGAGATATATTGGCCAAGAATAATAACTTTTTTTCCTCATAGTTGGGGAGAGTTTGGAGTCTCCTCTGAGGCAGCAAGCGAAACCCAACTCAGTCTGCTATTTCCTCTCCGGTTAATGGTACTTTCTGCTTGTTTTACAAATGTTTGCACACTATTATATGTAAGCCTACATTTAATGTCACGCAAAAGCCTGGCGCTGTTGAGAAGGGTCACTTAAAACTAATTTACACCCCCATGTCCATATTAACTCTGCCAGCCTGTGTTGGTAAATACGCTAGAGGTGTTTAGCAACCAGGCAAACTGCATATTAGTACACTGCTGACATCAAAATGTACAAAAATAGTTAGAAATAGAAATAGTTTCAGAAATATACAGTAGTGAAATCTCTTAAGCATCCTCAGACATCAGTGATCCAACAAAATGGGATTGGAAATGTTGCAGGTGGAATTCAATACATCTTTTGGCTTGACCAAATGTTGCCATTAGGGATGTCACGATACCAGAAATGTACTAGCCAATACCAATACCAGTGAAATTCCATGATTCTCGATACCAATTCAGTACCACAGTAAGAAACAAAAGTAAAACGATAAGTTCCATGTACTTCAACATCGACTCTTTTATTACCGTTTGCATACTGTTTTTTGTTAGGCAATTAAACAGGTCATAATTCCCTCTCTATTATCTATTTTATATTGCTGTGAAAACATCTTCTTGAAGCGACTATATTTGTTCAAGTTTCTTGCCAAAAACTACGTACAAGATTACATTTGAACACATCATGAAAGCGTCAGATTTGATCTTCACCCAATACAAATTTTACTGAATGGAGCCTGAACGCATCATAATGTAAATCAATGGCCTCCCGTTCCTGTTAGCTCCATGCAGGACTGTGCTGCTAACGTTAACTAGCTCTGGTCCTGCCGATTTCAACACAGATTTGTTGTTTGCAAAGTAGCATTATCAGGAAAAAAATAGGGTGTGTCAATAGTGAGTTTACTGAGTCTCAAACACATTTTCTATCGTCCCCGGGACGACGAGACGCCGTTTGTCTCGAGCCCCACCGGTACATGAGGTACTGTAGAAAACAAGCACCGTCATGTTTTCAGAATCTTAGCATCAACTTGGTACCGAAGTATCAGCTCTCATAGAGCTGCCTTCCAGTCTTCATCATCTAAAACTATTTTGGTGTCCTTGGTCATGATGGTACCCATTCAGTGGCTGTTGTTAACCACTGTTTATTTCTTAAGTCACCACAATACATACTGGATGTACTGAAAGGCTCCTCATTCAAGAAACGTTTCTTTCATCCACTGACACATGCTGTTCCACCTTTAGCTTCCGCTTTTCTAATGGTATTGATTTGTATCAAGACCAAGGTCTACAACTCTTTTCAATAAAATATCTACAAGATACCTCGAAAATTCCCCAGCCCATTCACAATAACATTTTACCTAAAAAATAAAAAAATAGAAAAGAGGCACATGCATCTGTTACCTAAACTGGTTACTGTAAAAAAAGAAACACACACATCCCCGAGCCTGATGAACAGATTTGTATAAAATCTACAGACCTCAGTTAAGTAACTGAGCTCCCCATGCAGGTGCATACCTCTCTCCCTGAGCTGTGTGATCAACCGTGTGTTTCATCTAGCTCCCACCCGTCTGCTCCGTATTGTTTTTGACTGGTTACCAGTTTAAACAACCGCATCCCATTTCATCATGACATAGATACAGCATTCGCTTATGCAGATTAGGAAGGGTAAATCTCATTTCATATTTACACTTGTTATGCTCTTTATCCATTTTTCCATATTAAAACTGCCTTCCATGTGTACATACTCCATATTTCCATCTCCATATTAGGATTGGCCATGGTCTTCTAGATAAGTGGATTAATCTATAAGTAGTTTTCCAATCATGTGTGTTACAGTATATGTATGTATGCGGTCTGCAGGTTTCATCCTGCCTTAATAGCTTGAGTGCTGCAGGAGGGGGTGTACAGGAGATTTGATAAGACTATTTAGCGCCTTGTATACCCAGAGAGCCATGGGGAAGTATTATTGTAGAAGGTTTCTTAATGGGAGCAAAGCTTGATGTAGGATGTCATTAGAAAATATCACCCGCTGCCAAAAGGTGTAGATTTGGCAAGATTGGGATCATTTTGAATTTCATGGCAAACGTGACTGAGCAGACTGTGTTGCTTCGAGTTTGTATTCACATGCATGTGTATGTGAATGCCTCACTTCCTCAGTGCAACATATGTTTGCGCTCTGATCGCAATATAGGCCCGTTAGCGCTGCAAATGGAGGCACTATTCTTTTTCTCTGCTTGGTTCTGCCTTTTGTCTTCAAAGCAGGCTCTTCACATCTCTCACTTCTACTGCCACGACTACCACTTCAAGCTACACACACAAACACGCACGCTGCATGTGCTAGGGCACACACACACACACACACACGCACACACATTCGTGCCTGAACACACATATGCAAAACTAACAAAACCGACTGTCTGTGATCCCTTAAAAAGCTTCTCAAAATGAGTGCAAGTAACTTTTATCCCACACACACACACACACACACACACACACACATACACACATACATGTGCACACTCTTTTTACTTCACACAGAGTATATTCTCTCAGAGCAGATTTGCATACTTATTTTGATGTTGCTTGTTGTTTATGTCTCCGATTGCGAGGTGTGACCCACTTGCTCTGTTCATTTTGTCGCTATTAAAGGAAACCCTCATCCTGCTATTTCTTCAGCAGACGGGTACAGGTTTTCTAATTGCTACAGAATCATAGAACTCTTAAAACGAACAGCGAGTACACCTTAGGAATTAGCAGTGAAAGATGAGTGGTGATGTGTTCATAATTTATTCCCAGAGGATTTTAGATTAGAAAAAAGGTTGGGTATGCTTCCCCGACATAGGATTCTCACACAGCCAGTCACATATGGAGCAAGACGAGATGTGCTTCATGCAGGGATGCACCGATTTGACTTTAATACCGATAGCAATACCTGGCCTTGGGTGTCGGCCGATACCAAGTACCGATCCGATTCCAGTGTTTAATTAATAAGATGTATGCCTCACTGTGTGGAAGTGACTGGGATCATTCATTTATGTGTAAAGAAACATCAGACTTGACTTCAATATTTATTTCCTACCTTTGTAAAATAAATACATAGATATAAATGTATTGAATGGTTAATTAATATTAAAATAATATATAAAAAACACCAACAACTTGGTGAAAAAATCTTCAAAATTAACTAGTTTTACAATTCAAGTGTAAACCTTTTTTAATGCAGCAACAAATTGATCAAAACTGATACAGGAATTAAAATCCCAGTATGTAATGTATATAGTATATAAACATAGAACTGAATTGAGATCGGCCAACTTGTCACCGATATCCGATCCAGCTATTTGAGTCAGTATCGGCCCGATATCCGATCCGGTATCGGTGCATCCCTAGCTGCATGGATGTAAAATTTCTGCTTTTAAACACTTAATAAAAAAATGTCCAGATCATGACACTTGACTTGAATTAGAAACAAGAAGATGAAAATGTAGTCAGTGATTTGCATGAAATGTTCCATGCCGTTGCCTCAGGTTTTCATTGCCATTTAATTGCTAATTATTGTGTGTATATCTGCACTTTAGAAGCAGCCGTGATTAAAAATGCAGCAACATCACATCCTAAGGTTTTTATCTCTGATTAAAATGCACTTTCAAAACCACCACATTAGTGAAGGCTCAGGGGCATGCATATTTGATGAGAAAACTATCCACTATTACGCACCTGGCAACAGGTGAAGTCAGGCAACAGAAGGCGGGTGTGAAACCCTAGAGCGCTGACTGTTGGTGTGGTGTCATTGACCATGTGTCTTTTTCTTCTGTCCATCTCTGATTACATGTAATGTAAGTGGACACCACCTGACAGCAAGCTGCTTGAGATTCAATATGTGTCAAGATGCAGGCAGAGCGATTTTAAGAAAGAGGCCCGAGTTATTTTTTTTCCTTTTCCAGAACACTTGGTACCACTTCATTTACAGAGAGAAAGTCTCTTAGTTTTTTTTAAATGATTCGTATTTGTAATGCCACCCACTGCCTCTCTTGTGGAGTGATGTCAGCCGGCAGCTACTGGCACCAAGAATAGAGTTATGGCTAGAAAGGATCCGTCTTGTGTAAAACTCTTACGAGAGTTGGTGTTCATGTATTTACATCCAGCAGGCATCCACTTGTAGGAAGTTTGCATTTGCAGTTCTGTGTGAAATTTTAACTATGGCTGGGGGGGATTCACCTATCTCCCGATTCGATACTATCACGATACTTGGGTGCCGATTCGATATGTATTGTGATTTTTAAGTATTGCGATTCAACATTGCGATTTATTGTGATTTTTGTGAACTTTTTTTAACACTAGACCATGGGAAAAATGTAATCATACACTTCTAGGGACTTTTAATTTGGAAAATATCTAAATTAATACGGTAAAAATGTTTGATTTTCAACAGGTATGTAGTCAGAGATGTCCTAAAGTCAAATATATCTGTCATTCTCAGGAATTACATTTTTTTCCAGCAACCCAAAAATCAAAGAATAAAGACATTTCCCTCACAAATAAATGGTATTTTCTTTAATTTATAAGGGACATGTAATGTTTTATACTTTTGGTTGATATAATCCAATCAATCTTATTTCTATATATGTATTTTATATATACAGTTCCCTTTATTAACACCTTATTTTGAAAGCAGGACGTAGTCACGTATGTATACTTCTGCTAACTTCGCCAAGTTCGTCTCCCGTAAGCTCCGTTCTCTTTATCCATCCATGGTCAGCTCCATCGGTGCTGTTTGAATGCATTTAACATAAATGTCAGTATATGGGTGCTCTACAGTTGGAGCGTCGGCCGAGCGTTTGACCACGGAGATGAGAGTGACGGCTGGCTTGACTGCACGTTAAGATACAATAACGTTTCCTGTCCGTGACAGAGTTAGCATGCAGCTTAAGCCGTGATGTTTAGCTCTGCTTCTCCTGTCAATGTGTGAAACCCCAAGTGTTTCCATACTTTACCGCGCGCCAGGCTGCTCGCTGCCGGAGGCCGAACTGAAGTGAGCTGAAGGAGTTTATAGTGAATCTGCATGATTTTGTCTGTTTACAAGGTTAATACAACAGTCTTCTCTCCCACGCGAAAGACATCCGACTCCTCCCTAGTTGTTTTCCTCGACTCGCTCCGATTACAACAAGAATGTGATGTCATATTTACACAAGAAGCCATACCCAAGAGGCGATCGGCTGGCCATGTTTGTGAAAACTGTGTGGTTCACTAACATACACCATTTCTCTAGCAGAAGCTTCTAAAGAATATCCTCCATGAAACTGCCTCTCTTTTCCCTACTTTCTAATATCTGTTCTTTTTTATAATGATCTTTTTTCTTCTTTCCTATAACATCAGAGCTGTTCCTCAAACAACTGTTTCATACTTTTTCTTTTCTTCCATGCTTCTGCTCTGCTTCCCTCTGGCTCCACTAACCCCTGAACCCTTCAGACTGGCAGTACGAGGGTAAGAAGGCAACCATTCGTTGTCTGTTGTCTGTTTTCCTTTTGGTTCATTAAATTCTTATATTTCACCATTTCCCTCTACATCCATCTCCCCCTTTCTCTCTTCCCTGTTGAAAGACATTTAATCCTGAACTTTCCTCACATCAGCTGCAGAGCGTGTCGCCTCGCAGCGCCTATTCCTCCACGCTAGACACCTCCCTTCCTCCTGTCTCCTCCTCTCCACCTCTCCTGCTGCCCCATCTGGTGCTGTCTGTCAAGCTGCCATTACCTGTGTCCCATGTGCTCGTACCATCTAGCTGCTGTGACCTCCATCTGTGAAGCCGCTCTCGTCAGTGCTCTGATCATGATGTTGCCACATGCTTTGACCACCCTGTTTGTCTGGTGTCACTATCCTACAGTCCATTCCTGTTGATGTTTGTGTAGTAACAGTCACAGATGCCACCTGCTATAAAAAGATGTGTCAACGTGGCAGCTTATGGCATGACGGGAAGATGCTGAACAAAATGCTGAGCTTCATTTCCACAGACCAATGACATATTTACAATGTCAGTGATTGTAGTGTTAGGGTTTTTTTTCAATATTGTTCTGGCATTGCTGTGGGCTATATTCAGACTATACTGTATGGAAGTATTAGCAGCAAAATTAACTTAAAGTATAAAAAATTAAAAGTACTCATTCTGCTGAAAAACAGCCCCTGTGACTGATGTATCATTATTAAGGGATATCACTATACCAGATATTTAGTAATCAATACTAATACCAGTGCAATTCCACAATTCTCGATACCCAATTTAATACTACGGTAAAAAACAAACACAAAACAATACATTCTATGTACATCAATACTGTTTTTTGCAAATTTATTATCAATCCCTGATGATCCGCCTCAAGTTTCTCGCCAAAAAATACATTTTGCAATATTACATTTGAACACATCGGGATAACGTTATATTTTACCTTTGCCCAATACTCATTTTTACTGCATAGAGCATCATAATGTAACTCAACCTCCATACGTTAACTGTTAGCTCCGTTATTTAGCCAAGCAGAGCTGTGGCACTGCCCACCGCCTGCTAACAACTAACGTTACTAGCTCTCCTCCGGCCAATTTCAACATGGATTTCTTGTTCACAATATAGCATTATCAGGGAAATTTTATCGGCCTGAGTCCCGATAAAACAAGTACCGTCAAGATTTCAGAATTTTGGCAACGACTTGGTTCCAAAGTATCTGTTCTCATGACATCCCTGTTATATATTAAATTATTAAAATTGTAATACTGATGCATCGGTGCAAAGTAGTAAAGCTGGTCGAGGTGCAGCTTATTATTAAAGTTAGGTACTTTGGTCCAGTGGGTCTTAACCCAGGGCTTTGGCCCCAGTGGGTCACAAGCTAAATCTGGGGTTGGGACAGGATTAATGGGGTAGGAAAGACGCAAAACAAAGCTCCGCTACACAAATTTAAATTAATTTTTTGGACCGTCAAACAGCAATTTTAATGAAACTATCTCAGGAGGTAAAGGGCACATGTGTCTTTGGTGGAACTGCTATTATCATAAACATCACATGTAACAAGGATCCACAAGTAGACATTGTTTTGTGTTGTCTGAAAACCAAAAAGGTTGGGAAATACTGGTTTCATCTTAACAATACATTGCATTATATAAGCTTATGATATGCTTTGACTAAAATGCAACATCTCAATCTGGAAAAAAAAACTATAGCTGTCAAATAAATGTACTGAAGTCAAAAGTATAATATCTCCCTCTGAAATGTATTGTACTCAACACAATATGCAGTCATTTTCATAAGCTGCCATGAAGCACAATATACTATTGGGGTTACAAAGTAAATTATTCAAATATAGCACAGAGGCATTGAGCTTCTTTGATGTTAACTTGCTTTTTCTTTTTGCGTATGCAGATTGTAAACTGTCCCGGCCCGGCCCCCCTGCAACCATAGTGACCATTGATGAGGAGAGCCCCAACGGTATGTACCAAACTATTGCCCATCTACGCTCCTCACTAACGTTTGCTCCATTTCATTGTGTATTCCTGCATGGTAAATGATTCTTCACTCAAGTGTCTTGGATTACCCTGTTGGGATTGTTTCTCTTGCTTTAGTGATGCAATGCATAATAATGCTTCCTCTATTGGGACTGCACGGTGTTGTACAGTCACTCAGCTGATGATCTCCTGGGGCAGGCTGGTTATGGGAGATGTTTTGTCAGACATATTGGGTTTTCGTTTTGATTGTATTTTAGATTAAAGATAAATAAATTCTAGTTGTTGTTGGGTATGTATATTTGTTTTGCTCTCCCTGGGTAAAGCAGTGGTGTGCATGTGTGTGTGTCTGAGTGCATACAGATGGTGTTTGGCATACAGATGTGACATGGGGCACCATTAATGTGTTGTGTGCTCCCCACGCAGGCTGCCTCTACTGTACACCTGTGCTACAGCAGTACAGGAATCGCTGATGCATAGAGAGCAGACATACTATAGCAAGCCCTTTTAACATTTAACCAGTAGTGGTAATAGCAATTGTAGATGTCAAGATGATATCATCAACTATTGCTTTTTGACTAGTAAGAATTCCAAGCCAAAATATCCATGATGTAATTTTGACTGGTAGCAATTTTATTTAACTACATCTACAATTAATTTCTCACTATTTAAATTGTAATTCTTGATATCAGCAATTAATTTCTTACTAGTGGAAATGTTTATTGTAGATATCTGTAACTTAATTACAACTGTTCAACTTTTACCATTGACTTCTATTCAGACTCAATTACAGATATCTATAATTTAATTTTGACTTGTTACAATTCTAATTAATGATATCTACAACTCTATTCTCACTCATGGAAACGTCAATTGTTGGTATCAACAGTTCAATTCTTACTAGTGCCAATGTTCATCGTAGATATCTACAATTATTCTTTAAATTAAATTGTTCTTTAAAATGAAATTATTGATATGTCGGCTTGGAATTGTAACTAGTAAGAATTAGGTCAGTCAAAGTTAACACGGTAATAACACGTTAAAGCAAATTTGTTTTAACCTCACAAATTTCTTTAACGCAACTTGCAATTGTAGCGGGCGCAGTTTTAAAGCTAGCGTGAATCCTGATGATGTTCCTGGCATCATATGAAACACTGAAAACACATAACTAGCTTACAAAATGGACAAGCCATCCTGCCCACATCTTCCTAGCCACCTGAGAATCCATAAGCAAGTTTCTGCCTTGTTAGCATTGTGACCTGTACAGACCTCTGCTAGCAAACAAACTTTACCTGCCTCTGAGCTTTCAAATGAATCTTTATTGACAACCGTCAACAGCCAGAACAGTCCGCAGAGGCCGACGGGCACACAGTCTGAGCACTCAAGTCGTGGCTGACGATTGGACTGTACAGTGTGAGCACATAAATCGTGAGCGTTGTGCTTTCCATCTCCCATCCATCACCTGCTCCCACTTCTCAGCCCCTTCTGGTTTTCTACTCTTTTCCTCTCTCACCTTCCTCTTTACTATGAGTGCTTAGCACTTGCCATCTGCATTCTTTGCTGATGAGCGTGTGTTTGTCTGTGTGAATATAAGTGTGTGTGTGTATGTGATCAGGAGTGCTGACTTCTGCTCGGGGAGGAGCTATATGTTCATTGTAGAAATGAAAAATGCATTCCCCTAAATGGAGCAGGTGTGTGTTTGTCTCACTCAGTTCTCCCTGCAGATATTAGTACTGCAGGTTAATAGAGTTTAATGAGCAGCTCCGACTGGAGATAGAATCCAGAGCTTGTTTATACAATCAGAAGAGTATTCCACAGATGCTCCATTTCCCTGCAATATGTGCTCTGGGCACCGCTTTGTGGGTGGTTTGCGAAGGAGAAATTGTGCGTGTGCACCATAATGCATACACCTTATGTGCATATTTGTATCCCACGAGTATGATTGGGTGGCTCTGTGTCAGATGAGGCCGCCATTCGTCAATGCAATAGCCTCCAATTCCGGCTGTCATACTGTGTCACCTAGCCTACTCCTTCCTCTCTGTGTGTGTAGCTGTGATTTGGGGCTTTGATCGATTGCCGGGGGAATGTGCGAGATGGAGGTAGCCAAGCCTGCATCCGAGAGCCTCCCTTGGCCCACATGCGCCGATGCTCTGTGTGTGAGGGATTTGCGCTAATCTTCCTCATAAAGCACTCATTTACCTGGGATACGGGTCTCTTCTGGCTCCACCGTCCTTTTATTTATCTCTCGGTGATGAAACGGCCCAGAGCCCATCCTCCCCATAATGGAATGTAAAACAGGCAACCAGCCGTTATTGACCAAAGCAATTATCCTTCTAAATGTGTTCCATCTCTTCTCTTCTGTCACACAGCAACCATACAAATGACACGTAATACGATTCCATCTTTTCTGAGCATTTGCCTTTATATTCATTCATGTCAGTGAATGGGAAAGCAAACAACATAATCACCCGTCTGTCTGGCTTTTGTTTGTCTGGCCGAGGTCAGAAAAAGATAGACAAACAGATGCATTTAAAATCCTGTTTTCCTTGGCTCCTTCTCAGAAGAGCAAATTTAACATCAGTCAGAAGTGCCAAGAAAGTGGAGGGTTCCCTGTGGAAGAGGAGTGTTGCTCAGAAAACATGATAACATTTGCAATTGTCAAGGCGATTTATTTCATCAACAGTTGCTCATTCATTGATCGTGTGTGGTGGAATCATATTTGACTTGGTTAAGACAATAGACCTTGGCTTAGACATTGTGAAATAAGCCTATTTTCTTGGTTCTAGCTTCTCCTTCTTTTTTTCATTTCAGCGTGCTGTGTTTTATTCTTGAAGGTTTTCGCTTTAAAGAAGCAGATAGTCACGAGGGGAAAGCAACCCAGTTGCTCAAATGAAGCGTAACATGTTTAATTTATCCAAGCTGCTGCTTGTGCAGACCCACTGACAGGTGCCAGACAGAACACATAAAGTCTAACTCGCTTGCAGAGTAGCTCTCTATTGGGAAGACAGGAAGACAAAGCCTGTTTCTATAGGCTCCAATGCCTATTCAGCCTATGAGCTAAATCCAAAAGCAGTTAATCAGATTGAAGAGATTTTTATCTCATAGGATTGGGGCAGTTGGATATGAGGAGAGGGGAAAGGGGGGGAGGGGGTTATCTTCTCATTAATGGAAAACTTCCTACTGCAGCAGTGGGAAATAATCAGTGTGTTCGTAAATGAGCGTGCCGTCTCCTAGCTTTTATCTTGTCTCTGCAAATTCATGATTTGTAACAACTGTTGCCCGAAGCGTGTGAGGATCCTCTTAACCCTCCGCATACTGAGCAACAGCTTATAGGAAATCAGAAAGGAGTGTTGCTGAAGGGCTTTATTAAAAAGGGAGTCGATTTAGCATTCCTTCATGTGGTGTATCTGCCAAGGTGGATTCACTCTAAATGCTGATAAATCATTGCATCTCGAGGAATGCTGACAACCACTTGAACGAGGCAATCAAAGTAAAAATCCTCCACAGGCTGATGATGCAAGTAATCGTATCAGTCAGCCACTACAATGCATGATTGACCTTAAACACTACCCCACAACAAGTGGTTTCATGGGAAAACAAACCTATTCACCAGTGGTAGAGGAATCCCTTTGGTTATTGCACCTTTGATTTGGCACATTAACTCACTAACTTAGAGCAGGAGTTAGGTGTTTTTTTCTCCTCAGATGAGCTTGAATATATATATTCTCATCAACTTGGGAATTAAATAGATGTATGAAACTGTTTAATATTTGATTTGTTCTTATCAATGAAGTGCAAGTACTGGCCTGGGCAGAGGTCGTCCAGCATCAACCTATAGCAGCTGCGATATACCTACAGTGGACTTAACTGTAATTGTTGTGACAAGTGATTAATTATAAGCCTCCCCTTAAGGCTACAGTCATCACCCGTCTTAAAGTCGTGTAGAAGAAGGATAAAAACAACTTCCTGTTAGCACCACAAGCTGTTAACATTGTGACATATTGAGTAGTGCGGCGTAGACGGAGGCACAATATCAGCTTGCGTGTCTCTCACCACATGAGAGGTGTGGAGATTATTTGATGGTAATTTAAGTCCAGTTAAAGGAGAACTACGTCCATTTTCAAAATTCATGGGACAGTCCAAAAAATATTAGTAAACATGAACAACTCTCTCCCAAATCCAAAAACTAGAGTGCTGAAACTCAAACTTGTGATGTCATAGGCCGTGTTCACACCTGGTATTAACATGCGTCCTCAGTGATTGGATCACAAGTGGACAGCTTTAAGTACAGGTGTGAACACACTCAAGACGCATTGAGGACGTATTGAGATCGGATCTTTCAGACCACATTCAGAGGTGGTCTGGGCTACATATGACCACATTCTTTTAGCAGTGTGTACGCAAATGTGTCCTGGCCACATTAAAGACTGCCTACTCACCTGATGTTCAGCTGGGATCACCGCACCCCTCAGGTGAATAAACAGGTGAATAAACAGGCAGACACGGCGCTTGTCAGCCAGGAAACGGCCTCTGTGCTCTACTGTATGTAGACTAGGCATGCAACGTGCATTATTATCACACTGTCGGAGATGTGTCGGTGTTTTTGTTCCGCTGCTTTGTGCGGAGCTGATACCCGACCGCCCGCTGCCCTGCTCTCTCTCCTCCCCGGCTCTCTGGAGCGCTGTACCCCGCAGTCTGACAAAAGCAGCGGTTGCGCGGAGGTCCCCGGGGACCGCCGGTACAATAACCTTTTATTTTGATGTTAATATGATGTACCAGAATTAATGAATATGTAGGATATTACTACTGACATTCATGTTATGTTACGTCACAACGGCTGCTGTATTAGCCGTGTGTTTACTACGTGTTTAATTGCATATAGAGCGGGGAAGTGAGATTGGATCACATGTGGCCACTGAAGACACATGTGGAGACGCATTTTAATGCCAGGTGTGAACAGACGTACTTAAAGCTGTCCACTAGTGATCTGATCACTGAGGACGCATGTTAATGCCAGGTCTGAACAGGGCCGTAGGGTGTAATGTCTGTGAAAGCCAACTGTACCAAAAAACGTGGACTGTTAGGTGACGCGAACGTTAGCAGTCAGCTAGTAGTTCTGAAAGGGCAGGCTTTTTTCAACGGCGCCGGTCTCCTCCGAAATCTGTATGGGCGCAGCATGTGCCGATCTCATCCTCTGAACTGCACGGCCATGGGTGATTAAGCAGGAAGGCAGACGAGAGGTTCCTTAGAATATAAACAATAGCAGGCATTAGGGTCGGGCAATGTTTGTTATTTCATTTAGCTAATTTAATGGTCTGCCTCTAAAGAACGGGAGACGCTCAGCGGGCAGAGAGAGAGAGAGAAAGACAGCAAGGGGAAACAGTGTGTATTGTATTGTACTCGGGCACAGTACGAATCAATCGTACCTAATATGAAAATGCCCTGAAGCTCATTTGGTTATAAAAAAGAAAAACATTCTGTGGGTCCACAAAATCAGTCTCCCATTCATTGTCTATGGAGCAGCTCCAGAATTTATACCCTGTGACATCACATGTTTGAGACTTACTTCTCTGGTTTCTGGCTTTGAGAGAGAGTAGCTCATGTTCACAAATATTGATTGAACTTTACTAGCCCATGGAAATAACATATTGGAATTCTGAAATTTGAGTGGTGTTTCCCTTTAAGTTAGGCCCTAAAAAAGAGATAATACCATTTGTTTCAATTAGATAGTGATGAAAATTCAGACTTTGTCTGAGAGTGGCACTCCAACACCAAGCACTCCTTACCCTTCCATCACTTTCTGCCCTTTTTGTTGCTACAAGTACTCCGACCAATCATTCATGTGATGGATAGAACGCTCCTTTTGGAAGGAAACAATATCCTTGTCTCGTCTCTGCCTCCTCACGCTCATCTCTGAACTTGCACCAAAGTCAGCCGCACAAAGCTCGTCTGATAGAAAAGTGAAGTGACAACTGCTCCGGAGTCTGTATGAAGACGGAACAAAGAGAGCAACTTAAAACTGCTGTGTTTCAGCTGTTTTCTCTGGTCTATTGTCAACCCCCTTGCTTTCATCGCCCTCATTCGTATGTGGTGTCTACACTCTGTGCTTCTGTTTTTAGACCCAAAGACAACTGGCCACAGAGCAGCCTTGACACGGCATTAAAAGATGGATTGAAGCTGAAATTATGGCAAACAGAAAAAATAGTAGCATGTAGATGCTAAATACCATGCAGTCTGTTTAAAGGTCTCTCCTAGAGTGGTGCAGGCTTTCCTCCTGAGCTAAATACCAGGCCATGTGTTTACTGGTTATGCCTCCAGTATTGAAGGGCTTGGAGGCAGGTCTAGAAGGTGTTAAATGTGTTAGCGGCTTTAAACAATTAATGAGATGAGCCAGCCTATGTGAGTGTTTTTCTCAGCCACCATGGACTCATTAGCTTCTCCCCTTAAAGTTAATTCAATCCCTCACACTGTTTCTCTCCACCGAGCTTGTCATTAGTTCGACCATGCTCTCTGTTGCTTCATTCCTTTACATTCACACGTTGTGTCATTAGTCTGTTTGTAGTCTGTCTTTATGTCTACTTCTTTCTATATTCTTTTGCCTATATTTCAAGACACATTTAGCTTAATGTAGGAGCTTGATGTTGTCTGTTCATGCGCACTATATGATACATGATTCATTTTAATGCCCCTTTAGAGACCCCTAACCCTTAAAACAGTGATTCTCAAAGTCGGGTCCGTGGCACTCTGTCAAGGGGTCCGCAAAATACTTTACTAGGAATTATAAAATTGTGCTGTTTCATTAAAGAGTTCATATCTACAGATGGGGACCATATTGTGTCCATTACTCCCACCCACGTTAGCTTTTGGCCAATGGAAACTGATTTTGACACAAAGCAATAAGTTAATTATTTTTAAGTTGAAGCACTTACTGAAAGTCAGCTTTAGACTGGTAAGTTTAAATGTCTATATTAGGACTATGTCTTTTTTCCAGAAGCTTTTAAGATCAATTACTTGAAAAGTATGAATGCTGTCAAGTTGAGTCCAAATGTGATTTGAATGAAATTACCTTCCGTAATTGTATATAAGTGGTGTTAACATTATTCAAAATTATGTGCGTTTCTGTTCTCACTATGAAACAGGTCTAAAGTATTTAAGTTGAAAAGTTTTAGAATACAAATAGTTCCAATGGCATAAGAATACAAATGTTGGTAGGCATGCTTGATCGGTGTTACGATTATGAGGGTGTCCTTGGAACATTTTCTCCCCTGTAAGGGGTCCCTGGTCCCAAAAAAGTTTGAGAACCCCTGACATACAGTAAAATATGGAAAGTGAATAATATCCTGAGAAATTTGTAATGCTTCTTTCGGACAGTGGATATTAAATAAGAATTTAAAAGTACCTTTTTTGGGCAATGGGCACAATTTAAAGGAACAATGTGTAACATTTAGGGAGGACTATTGGCAGAAATGGAATATAATATTAATTTTATTTAGTGATGTTCACCTGAAAATACGAATTGTTGTGTTTTTGTTACCTTAGAATGAGCCGTTTATATCTACATACGGAGCGGTTGCTCTTCACAGAGCCGTCTCTACAGTAGCCCAGAACAGACAAACCAAACACTAGCTCTAGATAGGCCCATTCGCGTTTTCACGCCGGACGCCGTAGTTCTCCTTCATACTCGGCACACGGGAGAAGTTTCAGTTCGTTGTATCTGCAACCTCATCACTATATGCCGCCAGATCCCACACGATGCACCTTTAAGGATAAACGCACTGGCTAAAAATTGAATGTGTTAGTCACATTTACGGGCAGTTTTCCTCATTAAAACTGAACTTCCTCAGACCTACAGACGTCTGTAATTTGTATTCCATTAGTTGCACCTGGAAGGCAGTAACATTTCCTCCGAGGTTAACCCAATAGTGGGCTAACACTCCAGTTAGACACCCCCAATCATGTAGCGCTGTGCCTTACTATGATGAATCTCTGAACACCCATAGTTTTGAAGTCCACTGGTTTAAAACAATACTAGTTGTCAGCAGGGGAGCAAATTGATGTATGGTGCTTTCAGTGAGGCCCTGTACAAATAGCAAGGGCATAATTTGTAACCTTTTTGCCAAGTGGGGTGAAAAAGTCTTGATCCCTGTACAAGGCATATTGCTCCATCGTTTGCCAAAAGTAAACACTGTTAACTCTTAACTGTTGGCCACCTAGCTGCTTTTGAGTCGAATATAATTGTCAGGCAAGAACCTAGATTAAAAAAATTCCCTTACATCCAATATCATCACTTAAATATTAAAATAACAAATCAAACTTCTGCTATTCAAATACAGTCTATTATCTGTGCTACTTTTAGGATGTGGTTATTAATATCTCACTGTAAAATCATGAATACACACAAAAAAAGTTATGCGTGTTACTCGCAGCAGCCCCAAGGCATTCATTGTGGTTTCCATAACAATGCTTCTTCTTTAATCCATTTTCTGCAGACTTGTATGTATCAGTATTATATTAAAAACTCATTTTGTGTAGTGAAATTCCTGTCATTACTCCTGCCTGTTCATTATAAATGGATATATGCACTTTACTGTTCTACTGCTGTACACTGAATGGATACTTCCAAGATGTGGGTACAAAGTGGTGATGAATTGATGATCACATTCTGCAGTACATGACCTGTGTTCGATTTAGGCCTGGCCAAAACCCACAGAGTTGCAGTTAGAAACTGAAAGTCTGCTCAGTAATTAACCTGCTCCTTTATGTTTTGTTGACATTTGCCTGCAGCGGATTTACAACTCAAGACAGCTAGCGAGTAATAATATATATAATATACTTCATTTTTTTGACTGAAAATAACCTTTTGTGCACATTGTAATCACTTGATTTTTATGATGCAGATATTTTCCACATCATGCAAAAATGAAAATTCTAATTATGCTTTTAATGCTGTATATTGCCCAGCCCTATAGGCCAGTCCCAATATTCAGTGCCAGTGTGCAGGCAGTAGTGTACAAACCCTTATACCATGGTCTGGGTGAATACTCAATTCTGATTGGCTTTAGCGTGTCCATTAATTCCTGATAATGCTAATGATAGTGAAACTGTTCACCGTCCTAAATTAATTCGCTGGCTATAAAAGAATCAGAATATCATATTTCCAACACTGAGTGTAACGTTAGTCCTTCAGGGCCTCATCCTCCGAACTCCACAGGGTGGCGACTGTAACACACAAGCTCAAAGAATTAAGTTTACACCACCCATCTTGACTTACTGATTACATAAGCGATCATCTCAAATCCCATCTGCTATTCAACTCGCTAATTCAGGCTGCGGCCGACAGTACACATGGCCTCTCATTTGTTCGTAAAACTCTCAACATTGATTCTAGGACAGAGACATGGCTGAATAGCTAGTCTTGTTGTTAAACATACTGTCAAATTATATTTACTTTTTGTTAACCGTACGCATTGTTATTGTCTTTGAATCTTGCTAGCATAACTTTAGCTTTCTGGCTCATAGCTGAGCCAAAGCGTTCTATGAGCTGAGCGGACTAGAAATATCTCCCTTTGCCAAGTTTTAGCTAAGGTTCATCCTAACTACTGGAGTAGTGAACATTTCCATTGCATAGGAACTTTATGGGATGGTGATGATTGTTTCAGATAGCAATTAGCAAACCCCAGGTGTTGTCTGGGAAACAGGGAGGGCTTGTGATAAACTTTAGATTTTAGTTGCAAAAAGCATGAAAACATGAATTAATTGTCAATTTTCTTTTTTTTCTTTGGCAAGTGACCATGGTATAAGCAGGATAATGCCCTTCGATGTGTCAGATAATCAGGAATTACTGGACTTCGTGGACGTTACATGTCGATGGTTCTGGCTTCCCTGTTGACCATTAATTCCTTTTAATGGACACCTCGTCAGTCATTATCCCTTACTTAACCCCCACCTAGCCTGTTCTTACCCCAACCATAGCACTTAACCATAATCTGACCCTATAGACCTCTATCCTAATCTTAATCTGTTTGGAGACTGCAATAGTTGGGTGCTAAGGCCCTCTCATTTTAATCTGGCCCTTGACCTCTTTCCTAATTTTAACCTGTTTGGAAATGGCAATAATCAACTACTACTGATTTCCAAACCTTAAAATGTTTAATAATTAACCCCCCCCTTTTCTCTTTTTTTTAATCTTTTGTTTTTATTTTTCCTTTCTTTTAATTTGTTTATTAATGAATTCTTATTATTTTAAATGATGGGCTGAATTACAGTATGTTTGGGAGTGGTTTTCCATACAAAAAGAGCAGCTATTACCTTGGTGGAGACCTGTGCAAGTGCAATTCCATGACTCTTAGTCATGATTATAGCCCCTTAACCAAACCCTTGACTCCCGAGTCCAGGTGTTGCATTGTGTCTCAGAGCTGAATGGTCTTTTTCTCACCTCAAAGTAGTTGACATTGAACGAAAAAAAAATTCCTAAAAGACATATTATATCTAGTATCTGATTCAGTGCATTCGGTTTGGTCAGCGGGTCGATCTTAAACAGCTTCCATTTTATAAAGCGAACAAATATATTCCACTTTAATTTTGCCGATCAGGACTTTGGACATTCCTGTTCTATCTAATAATTAAAATTTAGCAGGAGAGGAAACATCTGGGCAAATCTAGCTGGAGCTACCCAAGTGGCCAATTTGATGTTGTAGAGCTGCGAATCTGTTACTCAAACAAAACGAACACTGCTGTTTTGTATGCGGTGTGCACATGCATTCATGCATTTGCAAAGTGTGTTTGTGATGTTTTTGTTCATGTGCCGTAACAGTGTGTGTGTGTGTGAGTGAGTGATACGTGAGTAGGGACAGTTTTTTTTATAATTCATTGCAGATGTCTGGTTAGGGTTTGAACACGTTCTCTCTGTTCTCTATTCTTTGTTTAACACACACACACACACACACACACACACACACACACACACACACACACACACACTGGTCTCAATGCTATGATCACATCCAGTTGTGATGATTGCTAGGTCATCAATATATAATTAGAGCATAGCTGAAAGGCGGGATTAGTGCACAGCACCTGGTCCTTGGGGATTAGAGAGCAAAACGGGAGGGCGGGGCAGGCAGTGAGATTCAATTATACACTATAGAAGATTGTGACTACCTCAGTACAACATCTATATTTTTGTTTAGTTTATGCATCTAACAAGCCATTATTTATTACAACGTAATTTATGGTAAACTCTGTCTTGTTTCCAGATGCTGAAGGTCTTTGTTAAACAGTTTTAGAGTGGCCGGCAACAGCCTGTACTCTCCCGTCTACTTGGCCATAATTAGTCCACTAGACGTGTTAATGCTATTGTTTTTCTTTAGAAGTGGAGAACATATTTTAATGTTTGATGTGCAAATAAAGACCGCAATTATAGAATATCGTAGAGATAAACGGTCAGCATAATTACTCTCTGTTCCTGTTGTAAATCATTTTGTGCTTATCCTGATTAAGCTATAAAACAGGCCTTTCATGTGTTACGTTGCACTGTAACATTATTTGCATAAACATACTTGGATTCACTGGTTTAAATATCAATGTAAAATGCTCAGTCTCTATGAGATGCAGATAATCTCTGAGTCAAATTGCTTAATCTAATTTAATGTGTTTACTTCATGCATGATCAGAGAAAATAAATGTTAAGTAAATGGTCTGCACTAAATTCAGCCAAACTATTATGTTTTCCATCACCAGATTTTTTTCTTTTAAAACTGAGAGAAATAAAATGCCCTTTTTATGAGTGCTGGTCCTGGTGTGAGCACCTCTTTGCATTATTCACCAGAATATGGTGGGATTGTCAGCTTAGATTAATGGTGTCATCATAGAATATGTGTTTTTTTTTTATTCACATCTCTCTAAGGGAATCCCTGCGTTCTTTCACTGCAGCATCTCCCCCCTACTGTATGTCTGTACGTGAAGAGACTATAGAGCGGAGTGATAGTTTTCCACACTGTGGAGATCACTGCAGCACGTAAAAAGTAACGCGTTGGCCTCTGCATGAGCAACGCACAAAGGAGGTCTGCACACTGTTAGGCTGTTAGTATCTTTGCCTGAATTTACACGCACACTTGCTCCCTCCTCCGCATGAGCAACACCACGATATAATCTGCTCCACAAATATGCAAAACATTGAAAATTGTTCACTGATTATGTGATTAAGTGCGATTTTTTAAACAGAAAATTAACCTTTTATGTTGTAACTCGCTTGACATTCAATGAGTTTTTCTCCCCCAAAGCTGCAGAGCCAGCACTGTATTGATGGCATCATCAGTAGAGAGATCCTGGAGCTGCTCCACTGAAACAATGATGCCAAGTTTGTGCACACCATAATGATGCTTGGGGCGATTTTAATGATGCTGGCATTTTCTGGCTCATAACTGTTAACAGTGCAATGAAATTAAGGTTAATCAAAACCTCCTTGAGTCTTTGGAGTCGCACGCAGCTCGTTGTCAAGAGAAAGGCCCGGGGTTTTTTGCTCTGTGATGGTCCCTCCTTATGAAATATTGATTGCATATTCTGCATTTTACCACTACTCATTTCATGGGTTTTTGCGGTATATTGAATGAAGGTAATCATTGATTTTTTTTTCCATTGTAGGGCAGCACATACACTGTACATATGTTTGTGTGTGTGCTCACAAACGTTTTCTTTTTCAAGGCTTATCTTAACAAAAGAAATACAAAAAAAAAAGGGAAATATTTGCAACACTTTTAAAAGAAAACACATCTGAAAGCTGTCTGTATTGTTGTTGTTTTGTCAGCTGATAATTTTTTAATACATTCCTCTGTTAATAAGATATGGAGCATTCACTAATTAATTTCCAGCATATTGTAATGCGATCGCGGATTAGTTTAATCCTCACATTAGACTGAACAGACATTAAAATGATTGGTCATTAAAATTTCGTGACAAGGAGCTCATTTTCAAGCAGTACAAATTTGCAAGCACAATACAATGTGTGCTGTTCAACAATAGAAATGCTGCTGTGGAGATTGAGTCGTGCATCTCTCCCAGTCATCATGGTTGTACAATGATGATGGCAAATGGACTGCACTTATATTTTGCTTCTCAATCTTTGTAGGACAAAGCGCTTTACAGTTTGATTCTGATTCACCTGTTCACACCCTAGGAGCAATTTCAGATTTGTTGAGTAATTCAAGGATTAACCCACTAACCCTGCTTTTACTCAACAAACTGCTGTACCTCCTGAGCAACAGCTGCCTCCGTTCCTCAATTGGTCCACAGCAACAACAAAAAATCCAAATCTACCGTGCCTACTTGACCTTTAAAATTAATGTGGAATGGCTTTAGGAGTTTGCTGACTGCTGTTGACGCATCTTGGCGTTATGCATGTGTATTGGCAAGAATCTGGATTTTTTTAAATCTAATTTTAGGAAAACTGTCATAATATAAAGACACGCCACTATATGCATGAAATCTGAGTTAAAAAAAAAACAGTCACACTGAAATGGCTACTATTTAGACTAACAGCTTTACACATGAATACAATTGGACTCATTGGATCCACAAGAGTTTCAGCTTTCCAGTGATAGCCAATTTATGCAATTCTGTGCAAGATTGTTTAGGGACCCCATGCAGAAATATTAGGTGTGTATACTAGAATAGGTGCAATGAACACATTTGTCTAGAATGCACAAAACTGCATGGTTTTTGCCCCAAACTGCATGGGATTAGCATAAAGCGTGCATGTCTGCAAAGGGGAGACTTGTAGATACCCATATTGAACCCATTTTCATTCCCATATATTGAGGTGATTGAAAATGACCATGCCAGTTTTTCCCTCACCAAAATTTTGCATAATTTTGGGGTGTTATTTAACCTCATCGCAACAAGCTAGTATGACATGGTTGGTACCAATGAATTCCTAAGGTTTTCTAGTTTCATAAGCTGCCAGTACCTTCACTCTAGCTTTAAAATTGTGCCCCCTACAATCTCAGACAGAATAGCGGCCGGGTCTGCTGGCCGGCTGGTAGATGTTTAAGAGGTTAACTGAAAATCAATACAGTGTTTTGGACATCGATACAGTATCACAAAACATAATATAGCGATACTCATGTGTATGGATATTTTCTTACACCCTTACTTGGCACTAGGGATGACAAAGTCCATCGGCTGTTTGGTCCACCACTTTCTAAACTGAAATATCTCAACAACCATCGGCTGGATTGCAATAGCATTTTCTACAGGCCTTTGTAGTCTCAAGAGGATGAAGCCTAATGGGGATACCCTAACTTTTCATCCAGCAGCACCAGCAGTTCAAAAATTTCACTTATTCAGTGAAATATCTTTACATCTACAAGATGGATTTGCAAAAAATCTTTTACTTCTACTAGACAGAGATGGTTCCCACATGATGAATCCTACTACTTGAGGTTGGCATTTGTGGTTTCGGGTGAAATGCAAAAACTATTGGATGGATTGCCATGTAATTAGTCCACATTCATGGCCACCTCAGGATGAGTTTTTTTTGTGATACCTTAACCTTTTCCTTAACTTTAACTTTAACTTAACTTTTTCATATCATCAGGTCAAATTTTCACTAACATACTACATGCAAACATGATGACATCCACATGATGTTACCATGTTAACAAAATGATGAGCATGGTAAACATTACCTATATAAACACCAGCATTTGGGCATTGTCAGGAGAAATGTGCGAAACTTGCATTCCGATGTTTAGCTCAAGGCCCTGCTGTGCATAAGGATAGCCTTACATAATTGCTACTGGGACATTAAGGTGCTTATTACTATCCACAACACAGCTATTTGCCAAGGGTGAGCCACTCTGGTACCGACTTTCTTGATCACTCGGCTGTTAGTTCGGAATAGGCAGTAATCGCAGTCCCCTCTAGTTAGTTGGGGCAGGATGGAATGACACATAACTGTCAAAGACGACAGTGAGATTGACAGTTAGACTGGCGAATATATGGATGCGTTCTATTTTCCTTAGAAATAACTGTTTACATGCACACAAGAAACCAGTCTGTTGGGAGAAATCAGGTTAAGGCGGCAAATTGGAGTTTGCATGCACTGCAGTAACCTAAAACCCATGTTTGGTCAGTAATGAGATTTCTCCCCCATGGTGCGTTGCCATATTTTTGAATGAATGCTGGAATACTTAAAGTGCATTGGTATTACTGCATGTGACACCTCAGCTCGAGGATTTCAGAGTATTTGGAGTCACACCACAGTGGGAGGATATACTATGCAGTGTGAGAGGACAGTTTTTTTTTCTTTCTTCACACAGAACGCGGCTAATTGCCAAGAAATCAGAAATCTAGCCGTGTGTACCAGGTTTCTGTTAATGCCTTACCCCAGTTAGATAAACCTTGTTTCATTTTTAATGAGCGTGCACTGCCTTGAGTCTGTCTGGCTGACCGAGGCTGTTCTAGCTAATCAGAATGTTTTCACTCACTTCAGGTTTTGCAACAAGTAGAGACAGTGGAGAAAAGTATTAAGCGACTGCAAAGAATTCAGTCATGTGGAGAAGGAAACCCCATTCTTAGTTTTAAATGTGGTTATTGCATACTACACTGGAGCTCTTGCAAAATGTGTCACACATATCTATTTTTGTCCACATGGGAGAACTCGATCTTTCAGGTAGTGTATTCATCTTCGAGAGTGATATATTTTCCAGAAAGAATGTGTACATTTTTCGATTTATAAATGTTTGAATTGCAGATGGCAAATATGGATATACATCATTTAACGTGATCAGGAACCACTGCCTGGGTTATATCTAGCTGTCAGAATTTTATAAAAATAAATAAATGTCTATCCAATGCCCTGTAACAGTTTGGGGTGTATTGGTGAATATTCATCACTCGCTCCCAAAGCTATAAATAAGAGAGATGAGTTTGCCCCATCCCTGATGTCATTCCAATGTACAGTTGCTTAGAGGACTGCTTAAAAATGATGGCAGTCATAGGATTGGAGTCAGTTCCAATACCCAGAACATCTTTCAAGCTTACGTTCAAGGAATGCACAGAGTCAGTCTCCCATTCATTATCAATGGAGCAGCTACAGGCTGTAAATCAGAATGACATCACAGATGAAAATCTTGGATCTTGAAATTTGAGCTACGGACAGACCGCATTTATGTGAGATTCAGATACTAACTGAGCCTGATACAGACACTTCAGTGTTATGCTGTGGCGGTTTATTCAATGCTCCAATTTTCAGATTTTGACACTGAGACATGCGGCCTCCTACCTACCTCCACTGATGAAGAATATGCTACATGACTCGAGGCTTGTCCAGTTTCACATTAGGATTACTGTGATGGACATTTTAAACTTAAATCAAATCCAAATCTTAACAATACTACTGGATGTCTACTGCTGGCCGTTACTCTTGTAGTAAAATAGCACATCTTAATGGTTATAAACAGCCTTGTAATCCTGAACAACCAGAATGTCATTTAAAGCAGTTGAACACCCTCTTAAACTCAGCTATTAAAGATGTGCCCTGCCATTTATGTGCTTAAAATGTGCTCGTGATCAAAGATCACCATAGCAGTGCAGACAGATGCATAGCTATCTGGTATTAAGCATTGACAGGACTTCAGTCATAGATCCAAGTCGTCTATTCTCTTTTCAACAGAGCTAGGTCTCCAGTACCACTTCATGTTACTCAAGGTAATGAATGCTCTGTCTATAGGGAATGGGAATCACTGATTCTGGGGCACTCTGCCATTTTTGGAGGGTAGTGTACAGAGCTACTGTAGACTATCATTATCTGTCACCGGTCTAACCGTCTGTCATCTGTCAATCGTTCATCATCAGAAATAATAAAGTATGTGTGAAAGACAAATTCCCATATAAAGAGAAGCTGACAGAGGCAAAGGGGCGATATATTACAAAATTGGAGTTAGTTTATGATATTGATCCTTACGAATTAGAAGGCCCTTGACCAGCTTGCCACCCATTATGTTCTTTGTTGTGTTTTGACACCTGTCAGCAGTTCAAAATATGTTCATCTTTGGAGGCCCATTTACAAATGTCGAATGTCCGACTTGCTGTCAGTGACGTCACATTCCCATTCCCTATCAACAAGGCTGTTGTCTGAAGGGCTTTGAGGGCGTAGATGATGGTCCATGTCATTGTAAGTAACACTGCATAATGCCACGTGTAAAACCGATGATGTACAATCCACTGACGTCTTCACTATATTGTATGTGATGTCAGTGACCGGATCAAGGACATATGCTAATGCATTACATCCGTTCCAAAAGTCATAAAATGTGACCGTCATGTGCTGAAGGCGCAAGAACAGAGTTTTAAGAATGGTACAAGACAGCAGTCTGTAGAAAACATTTCACATGTAAAAGTAATTTTATATTGTAGCATCGCATTTTTGGCAGCTTTTGGCAGTTTATGGATCGTTCCACTTTGTTCAACCCAACAAATTTCCCAATACGAAACACTAGCTCAAGGCTAAGATTAGGGATGTCCATTTCAAGCAAAATTACCATTCGATAATAACAGAGAACAATGGATCTATAACCCCCACACACACCCACACACACCACCACAATACAACAAAACACCTGACAGTTAAAACAAGGAAAAATACATATTTTTAAACTTTTTAAACTACTAGATTTTTTATGATTAAATTACTATTTAAAAAATCGACAATCATGACCCATCCCGAGCTTACATGTGTCAGCTCTTCACAGCATTCCATAGGCGCCGGATGTCGGCCAAACAGCCGACTACTCAGCCGGTCTATATTAATTCCGTATCCAATTGCCATATTCATTTTTTAATCTAATAAAATAGTGTTGTTGTGATTCGCTATGCGTGTACTATACGACCACAAGCCTCTTTTCAAAACAATGTGAGCATGATGATAGGAACGTTGCTCTATCTCTGTGTCAGTCCCGCCCACACTTGCTCTATGTGTGTGTGCACGGAGAAATAGAAAAATAATTGATGATAGCTATTTACAAACTGTGTGGACTAAAACGCACAAGTCGTCTAATCTTTCTTTACAATAACCAGGTAAGCAAACTCATTAAAATATGCAATAATTAAGATCAGTGTATATGATGGAATAGTGACATTAGATGGTGTCGTGGGGTCCAAATTCCACTTATTGGTAATATCCTTTTGGAAAGCCCTGTACAATGTGAGCATGGATCACATACCCTGCTCCATACAACTCAATACCTGCATTGTATGTGAAGCAGACCAATGGGACAATTACTGTATATGGTTGTGGATGCTGGTGCTGATAACCTAGTAATTGGTATATAGACTTTATTGCATTCATAAGCCTACATTTACAACGTAGATTGTAATATTTACCTTGGTCTTGTCAAAATATTTAATAAGGTTAATGTTTTCTGGAATTAAATGTCACATAATAATATGTCTACTATATATATATACTGAACAGCAGCTCCCCTGAATCCAGTGGACAGTTGGAAGAGAAATAACAGTATCTTGTATTGCTCTTCAGCAGACAAAGCAACAACAGCCCTACTATCTATTTTAATGCTGTCTATTTAGAAACAGTGCCGGTGGCTTAATGTTCTTTTCAGCCTCACCAGTAAGTCTGTGTTGTCCATCTTTCCTTTCACCTCACAATCTCCTGCAACAAAGCAACCATGTTTATCTCTTGGAAAGCCTAAAACATCTCTTGATTCTTATGTAAATAGCATATCACCATCCTACAATGAGCGCTGGATTTACAATGACTAGTGCAGTGCCCATTCCGAGCGCGCGACCGTCCGGAATGGGTGATTTCTTGCCCCGCCGAAGTGCTGCTTACAGCTTTGTTGAGAAACCGCGGCATGGCTGCTTGCAACCGTCGAGTGTGAAGTTGATTGGATGAACAGTTCTCGAGTTATACGAAGGGCAGTCATAGATGCATACACAGACAGACAGACAGAGATTCCTCCCTTTATAGTTAGATAATACTGCTACAGTGCCATCTATTAGCCAAATGGCACCAAATTTGTTATGGTCACTCAGACATCATATCTACACATGTCCACCAAATGTGGTTGCAATAGCAAAAAGCACTGACATGACATTTTTTGTAATATAAGCCCTACCCACAGCATTTGAGCATGTATGGAACATCAAAAATCCGAAAAAGTAACTATTTCCTGCTTGGTCCAGAGATGTTCTGTACCAAATTAGGTGACGATTGCTCAAAATGTGTTGGAGAAGTAGCAAAAAATCTGATTAAGATGCAATTGAAAATGGCGTTAAATTGATCTAGACGCAAATGAGCGTGGCTTACATGGAAAGATCCGCCTGGACCCGCAAAATTTTGTCTCTGAGACTTGTGGTTAAAAAGTTACAGGCCGAAATAATAAAGTTCATTGCTATAGCGCCACCATCTGGCCAAATTGCACCACATTTGACACTGCACCCCCTTGGGTTCTAAGCAACACACCTTCCAAGTGTGAAGTTGATTGAAAGAACGGTACTAGAGATATGCGAAGGACACACAGACAGACAGACGGAGATTCCTCGCTTTATAGTTAGACTAGTGCAGTGCCCATTCGTGGCGTGGCCGTTTAAAACAGGCCGATTGCTTGGCTCAAGGGTAGCCTCCCGGTATTGCTGCTTGCAGCGTTGGCGGGGGTTCGAGCCTGTTCGGAGCACGTGGGCATTCGGACTGCGTGGCTGTTCAGAGCAGGCCAATTGCTCGGCCCCAAGGAAGTGCTGCTTGCAGCAATGTCGAGAACCGCTCATTACTCGTTGACTCCAGGGAAGAGAAGAAGTGTTGGGTTATAACGTTAGTATATCCAGCATCCAGCAGCAAAAGTGAACTGCAGTGGGTCAATGAGCCACGGTCTGCCCGCTGCGGACAACATGCTGGACAGTCTGCAGAGCCCTGAGGCACTGCCCAGGCTGCTGAACAGAGCGCTGAGTGCTTGTTTATTCAGAGTTTATTAATATTGAAAGTGTCACAGGTCCAAATTGCACCAAATTTGACAAAGCACTTCCTTGCGTTCACAACAATACACCCGCAAAGTGTGAAGTAGATCGGATGAGCGGTTCTCGAGATATGAGAAGGACATACAGACAGACAGATTCCTTGCTTTATAGTCGGATGAAAATATAGATAATTTAATATATTGACCACTGTGACGGTTTGAGGCATACTGTCAGTGTATTTCATCCATTTACTAATATGACAGCATGGGGGCTGTCTAGACCATCCTCACCACACTGTAATCTGGCCTACATAACAAAACCCCATCACATTATTATGAATTTATGCAAGTTGCACTGTCAAAACTAATTTGCTGGACCAGTTTGCTTCTTTGGCTTACACTCAAAAGGAATTGTATTATGACACAGGAGAGATGAAATCATCCTGACTATGTGGCACATGTGGGTCAGACTGAATTAAACAATAATGCGTCACATTTGTTAGCGCATTAGTTTATTTTGATTGCAGTGTGACATCTGTTACCACACAGCAAAAGATCTATTTTGAATTTTATGAAAGTTGAGGCTGACGATTCAAACATCCTCATTTCTGTCAGGCGGTTCTTATAAGGCTTTGAAATTGAAATTATTTTTGGATTTATGTGCAAATGTGTGAAATATTTTAATATTTTATTAGTATTCAACTCAAGCAGTTGATGTTGGCAGCCATTATGAAAACAAACTGGCAAGTTATAAACAAAAACGTACCTGTACCTACAGTGTATACACGTAATAGAAGCTATATAATCTATCTCCCGAGCTTATTTATCAAGCAAGAAAAGATTCACCCGTCATCTTCTTCATCTATGGAGACTAAAAACACTTGTTCCACTAAAACCAACCAGCCTTAACAACAAATACAATTTATCACCACAGAGAACCTGAGACACTTATCTGTGTGGGAACAGGTACCAGGAGCCTCAGTTGGCCACCAGCCAAAGAGGTTCCTTTTTCTAACCTTCTGAGCATGTTCATCATTTGCAAATCAGCTTGGCTCCTGCAGAGGCGTCAGGTGCCACGTTGGAAACCGCACACAAATCATACTTAAGATTGTGCAACATTATGAGAGGGTGTACTGTAGGCGGACAATGAAGTTCCCGGTGCTGGATGCTGTCAGAGTAATTAGTGTGTTTATGTGTGTGTGTTTATCGGTTATTTTGGATTGGACAAGTATCTGTCATCTAGAGTTGATTACTGTAATAGTCTGTTCTCCAGCTTGTGTGATATATATGCATCAGAAATTTCCAGCTTCAATTAAATATTACAGCTAGAAAACTTACAAAGATGCAATGGCCTTCCTACACTAGCTGCTGATACAAGCTGGAGCCGATTGTCAAGTTCTCCTCCAAGCTTATAGCAATACCTGAATGGTGTAGCTGAATCATATCTTTCAGGTAATTGTTTTGAATACACTGAACTCTACTCTGCACTCACTCGATGCAGGTCATCTGGTTATCCCTAGAATAAGTGAGTGAGCCTGACTGATTTTTGTACCATTTGTACTGTATGCAATTTTTGAACAGCTATTTATGGCCATGCTAGTTATGTGGCTCTATGGATGGCAACGGTAGGTTGTTAATTAATCACTTTGATGATTCCCTGACTTTTAGTGCCATAATCGGGTCAAAATTTCAATTCTTAAAATGCTGTGGTTTATGACTAAATACCAGTGGGCAACCTCCAGGTCTGAAAAGTGAAGCCAATGCTAAAGTGCATTAAACTTGCATTCTTTCTAATAGCCAGCAGGGGGTGACTCCTCTGGTTGCAAAAAGAAGTCTGATTGTATAGAAGTCTATGAGAAAATGACCCTACTTCTAACTTGATTTATTACATCAGTGAACATTGTAAACATGAGTTTATGATCTCAATCATTAGTTTCAAGTCTTCTTCACTACAGCATGATGTTCATTTAGTAAATTATGGTCCCATTTGATTGATGTGATTGACAGGTTGCTACCACGGCGTTGTCCGGTCTGGGAGTTGTCCGCATTTTTGTCTTACAACTTTACAACACACAGTGTGTTTACAGTTCATGAAAGCTAATTGTAACATTTTGTTCTCCTAAAAATGTCTTATTCAGCGTTCGGTTGTGCTTAGCTCCACCCTCTCGTGTCACTTTTGGTTGCAAAAAACCAAGATGGCGACGGCCAGAACATTCCCCTTTTCATCATAACACTTAACAAAAGTAACAATTAACAATGGCATGACATTTCAAAATAACCTTCCCCCCTCCCCAGTATGGTACATTTGTTACATCATTGAAAATGTTTTTTTTTTGTCTTTTATGTGTGAAGTGTTTTAAGACCTCTCTTAATGGTAATGCCCCTAAATGTATTAAAATTTATATGAGGCTCAGAGATGTAGTCATTTTTTTAGATGATTTTTTGGGGCTTTTTATGTCTTTATTGAGAGTGACAAAGATTGTATTGAAAGGGGGATAGAGAGGGGACGACATGCAGCAAAGGGACCCAGGTTGGATTCGAACCCCGGGCCTCTGCGGTAAGGACACAGCCTCGGTACATGGCTGCTCTACCAGTTTGGCTACAGCGGCACCCCCAGAGCTGTAGTATTGAAGGGAGTGTGTGGTCTAAGACTGAGAGTTGCATCAGTAGGTTTGACATCACTAGACTTATTGTCCCATAGTGATCTTTAATACATCAATTTGCAGTCAGGAAATGATGTTTGTATTGGGCTATTTAGGGCAATCCACGGAGGCAAATTAGCTGCCTGCCAAAGTGATGGGAGAAAGTTGACAATTTCACCCAGGCTGAAATTAACCCAATTTTGGAGAATGGCAGGGCGTTAATTGTATGCTCTGCATTGACAACATTATGCTCAGGGCTCCATATAAGCTCACCATGTGCATACGTATGCCATGCACCTCACCCAGTATGAAAAGGAATTAAAAAGCACTTTATGTTTCTCTAGAGGAAGAGATTACTGCAACACCATTTGGGATCCCTGTTTACTGAATGCAACAGCTGCAGCTTGTTTCCTTTGTCCTTTTCACTCTAGTTTACTTTGGCAGACATGAATAAACAGATGGATGTTTTTCATGTCAACTTATATCAAAAGTAATTAAGCATTTGTGAGGTTAAGATGGCAGTGATATTACATCCCTCCTCATTTGGTGGTGGCTGTAATGCACATATTTTACTTTAGGCAACGCATGCTGCACAGCGGGCCCCTTGACAGCTGGTGCGCATGTTCCTACTGTATGATTTTTGTGAGTGTGTGCCTGAGCAAGAATGTTAAACACTTCAGTGAGGGTTTTCTGAGACCAATAACCCTCTAGTCTTATACTTTGACTGCATTGTAAATTATGCTTTCTCAGTTTCCATTATCGCTAGTTCACCACCTCTCATTGTGAGACATGTTCAGTTTATAATATCTCAAGTGTAGAAGATAGATCATCCTCCTCTTCCTCCACTTAGTCATGACTGCACACGACTCTGATGGAGAAAGGTGAAGGCTCTTGATATTTTTTAGCAGCATCACTATATACTTTCATTTTATATTAGTGGTGTAATGCACCATAGATGTTGTACTTTTTTTCTGAAGAGGGGGAAGGATTTATACAGTACATATCCAAAAAACACTTCACACACATTAAAATAGAGGTTCCCAACCTATTTTCCTTGAAGACCCCCTCGCCCCCTACTTGTCTCGTCTCAGTTTCGTCAATTAAATAAAGTGATGACATCTTGACAGATTTCCCAAATGCAGACACATAATGTGATCTTTTTTTGTAACATATTAATTTACTATTAGAGTGTTGACGCCAAGATGGATTTTTGTTATTGTGGTTTTAGAAATGTAATTTACGGTGCTGTTAGATTGCTGCTAGACCACCCAGTTAATACCGGTGCAGGCCTCCCTTTGTGTGTGGCAAGCAGGAAAGCAAAAACATTTTTGACCACAGTGAGGATGTTGATTTTGAAAGGAGAAGGAAAAATGTGATTTTTTGGACATTTCGACACTGGATTTTTTGGAAATGTTTGGATCACACGAGTCGGAAACAATCCTACGCAGCCACCACTGGATCTAATTCTACAATTAGTATAATACTAATAATATTAGTGTAGCCTGGTCTTTATCTGCAACTGTGCAGAAATACTGGGTTGAAACAGAATGTGGCCTACTATGTAGCAAACAAATATGCTAAATATTTTTAAATAGTTTTATATATAGACTTTTGTATAAATTATCCAGTAAGTGTGTTATTATTAGTTTAGTTATACATGTGCAAATCTAATTTTGACAACCTCAGAGCAGACAAATCCTGATGATCCCTCTTTGGCGCCCCCTAAGGGGGGCCCGGACCTCAGGTTGGGAACCCCTGCATTAAAAGGTGGTGGACGAAGCAGATGATATGAAAGAGAAAGATAGAATCCACATACTGTTTTCTGCTCCCTTGATGACCTTAATTGCTGCATATTTTCCATACACATATCGTCTATTTTTTTTTCATTCCAGTGAGTGAATGCTAATGATCACAGAAATATTTTATTAGCATGTATGCGATGCAACAATCTGTAAACTCTGACTTTTGTACCTACATTCTGTTACATTTTCATAATGTACTCAGTGTAACAGCTAACATTAGGAGGCTCTTAACAGTCCTGTCCATGAACTTGCCTGCCTTGAAGTATTGTTTGACCAAATGCCTGTAAGGTTGTTAGGAGAAATGTTCTTGGACTCTACGATTGTTCTTTAATTTGAAACTTGGCCATGATCTCCTACTTTATCTCATCCCAGAGTCTAGACACCTGAATTGCAAAGGCTGATCTCGTTTGGTCTTTAGACTTTTGAACATCCAAAACACGAACTTCACAGGATCTCAGCCAGCAAGCTGTCACATATGGAGTCCCCCCTGTGCTTTGAAAGTAATCAGTGAGATGTTAAAATCCCTTCTGAAATTAATAAGTAGCCAGTGAAGTGATGCCAGGATAAGGCTAATATGCTCTCATTTTAGTGCCAGGAAGAAACTTTTTACCATTTCCAGAGGAAGGGGAATCACAATAATCCAAATGGGACATTACAAAGACAGTCTCCAGTAGGGATGTCACAACAACCGATACTTCGGTACCAAGTCGATGCCAAAATTCAAAAAACGTGATGGTACTCGTTTTCCACAGTACCGACGGTGCCGTACGATGCCTGCAGGGTCCAAAATTAACACCTGTCAAGCACCAAATGTGGCTGCTTCTGTCCTCTGCTCTCTGTGCTTGACACACACACAACAGCGCCATGCAGCAGCGAGATCCAGAGATCCTCTATGTTCGAGAAGAGGATTCACTCGTGGGGGAAAAAACTGACCTTAACTGAACAAACAGAATTTCTATCTTTTTTTGCTTATTGCTAAATCTCTGGAAAGTGGTGTTTTTTTTCTTTTCATTGAACTCTGGACTCTGTATTTCCGATGAATGTTATTGGGACTTGCATTTTATTATCTTACACTTAACTCCCCAGATCCACTTTGTCTGAACCAATCCAACAGCATGCAATCAAGTTTCAGGAGAAAACCATAAAGAACTAACGTTACCTTACTGACCACCAGTTGGATCCAGTTACTCTGCTGTTACAATGACGTTACATTTGGTGAAGAGCGCATATGGCTTTTTTAGGACTTGAGACCTGAGTTGGGACATGAGTCACAGACTTGAGACTTACTTGTGACTTGATCCCACCTCTCGTAGCCTATACCCAGTGAAATGTCACCATGTCAGTGAATTTAAACTACTGCTTGCAATCTGAGAATATATATAGACACATGTACACATTACATGTGATTTATTGTTTTGTTTTGTTTTTTTTACCGTGGTATCGAATTTGGCATCGAGAATCGTGGAAATTCACTGGTATTGGTATCCACTACTAGATTTCTGGTACCCTGACATCCCTAGTCTCCAGGCTTGTTTGGGGGGAGAAAGTCTTAATCTTTTGAATTTTCCTGGTTTATTCATACAGAGTTTGTTCAACAGGATTAACAAACTCAGATAGAGGAATGTGGGGGTTATAAATCAGGTGGTTTGGTTCTCTTGGCCAGTTAGGAGGATCTCAAAATATTTTGGCACCAGTAATGGATGTCCTAAAGACAGCTCTGGCCACAGCACATTTGTGCTTGGTCATTGCCCAAATAAATCTGTGCCAACCACACAATAGATATTATGAGTGTGAATTTGATGTTGAAGAGGGAGTTTGAAATAAAAATAGGGGTGACCCCGCAGAGACACTCTGAAATGACCTATACAGTCACTCAGGCCTACACTAAAAGTTTATCCAGAGAGTTAAAGGCTGGCCCACACTAAAAGATTTTCAATCTTAATAGATATTGAAAACGTGATAGACCCCACACATAATGATGTTATGTTCAATTTAACAGTTTTGTTCCTATAGTGTGTGGTGGGCAACGATCTGGCAAAAACAGCACTTACAAATTCCATTCATGAACAACAAGAGTCCTGACTAAAAAAAGGAAACAGAAATCTTGAAAATCACGCGATCAAGCGTGACTTTAGTGTAAACAAAAATGGCGGACGACAGGCAGGAAGAATTATCGATGTTAGGTTTTGCACTACTTTGTACTGAAAATTCACAGAGAAAAAATAAAAATAATGGATGATATCATGGAGGGGTGTTAAGTAAACACTTGTGTTGTTGCCACAAATCAAGAAGTTAGTCCTCCATTTCTGAGGTCCATCTTGCTGAATGCTTCACATTTTGCATTAACCCATGCATTAGCCGCAGCCGCCGGTGGTTGTTGTCCTTCTGCTTCAGTCAGCTTGGTTCTCAATTGGTTCTTTCACACGTGACTTCGTCATCGGCTGTCCTCGGGTTTCCCCACACACAACAGGATATCCGATCGGAAATACTGAACATGCTTAATATTTACAATTTGAGATCATTAAAGCCAGGATGGACTTGCGAGCCGATCGGGGGATGTTAAAAACACTCTTAAAATACATCACACCAGAGGAATATCTTGAAAGATAATCTTTAGAACCATCTAAAAATCTGGGCTTTGCTGACGATTGTCGGGAGGAGGGAATCGGGCCCAAAATCAGCTTGATTCTCGTGTAGTGTTCCCGGCATAAGACGTAAACAGTAAAACACTGTGATGGTAATGGCCACCCAGTACTCGCTAAGTCTGCTAGGCAATATTGCAGCTGTATCGAACATTGCAGATGTAGAAAAACTGGAAAAGGATTTCTCTCATTAATCATTAATTTCTTGTCTTCATGAAGGCACTTTCAGTACAGCGATAAGCTTTAAAAACCAGACTGAAACTTTTTCAGACAGGGTTCTCATTCAACTTTTGCAACAGAGGTTAAAATGGTGCGTTTAAAAGAATAAGAAGGAAATGGGAACAGTGCGTGAAGAGAGAACAATTAAACACCTGAAAAGGAGAGCTTTCATACTTAATGAGTTATAACTGAAATTGTTTATTTATATCCTGCAGCTTTCAGAGGAGAGCTATCAGATCAGTGCACAATAATTGCAGCTATTTTCTCACAAAATAAAAAATTGTAGCTCACATTCTTTAACAACATACCACCTACACGTGTTCTTATTATCACCTTCATGGGAAGGAAAGAGATCACATGATGTCAAATAGTTAAAAAAAAAAGAAGATTTTTTAGTTATGAGTAAACTGATTGTTTTTGCTCACTCACACCCACACAAACAAAATAAAATAATTAAATAAAGAAGAAAATAATATCTTATTTTTCACATTTTTCGTCTTTATTAGAAAGATGACAGCACCCTGAATCTTTTATGAATTTAGATCATGGATTAAGCTCAAAGCATATTTCAAACAGACTCCATGCTAATACCAATCAACCTTAATGCAGCTAACTTTTTTTTTTCATACTAAACCTGGAGCCCTATCAGAAACGAGGCCTCCACACTAATCTGGTGCCATCATCTCCGGATGCCAACATTATTGATATTTGGGATAAAAGTAAGCCCTCTGTGCTGTCTCTGTGGGGTTAGTCCACTGTGAAGCCCAGATCAGAGGCGTCTGTGACCGCAGATGACCCAGACTGAGTCGCAGGCTGCAAAAGAGAGAGAGATTTTATTTATTTAGAAATTAAGTACAAATACAGCACGGTGGAACTCTGGCTAGCACTTGTTTGTAGAGGTCTGACATCCTCTTGACTGATGAGGACAACAACTTTGCTGTGTGACTGAGATTGAGAGAGGAAGAGCCCAGAACAGTGGGAGTATTGGCTACCGCCGCAAAAGAAAAAAAGCTGAAGTTCAATTAACTTGAGAAAGAAAGGAGGCTCTCTGTGCCTTCCCTTGTAATATTATCGGCGGTGTAATTTATGACCCGAGAGTTTCAAAAAGATGTAGCTCACCACCCAAGTTACTGAGGCAGATATATTTCAGAAAAGCCGCGTTTTAGATTAATGAACCAGCGAGAGGGGGGTCTTTTGACTTTTAAATTAAATTCTTAGAAGATCCATTTTTCAGATGGAGTTTAGCCCAAGTGAGACAGATAATTATAGGTCCTTGTGATTACAACACACAAATGCATCAAACCCTGACTGCTGCAAACAGGGAGCGCGCTCATTAATGGTAGCATAAAAATGCAAGAGTGGGTATTATAATTACAAGGCAAAAGCTTCCATCACACCTCCATCTGTGCTCCTTCTCGAGTATCCGAGAGTCTGAGTGACTTTGCAAAATGGATGAAGCTGCTTTTATGAAAGGATGAAATTCAAGATGTTACGGGCAGTAATTAAAAAGCCCATTTGAATACCACCACCCATAGGTTTTACAGCTGGCATGTCAAGTGCTTTTAATCTCCACACATTAAAACCCTCCACACATTACATCACTAGATGTGGTTAAGTCTACTGGCTAGAAAGACACTTTTTGGAGAGAACACAGTGTACTACTTTGAAGAATCATCAGCTTACTTTTAGGCATATTGTTGATGTGCAACGTGTGTGAATGCAAATGGGATGAATTAAGGTAATACAGAAAAGAAAAGAAAAAAAACACTGAATAATTAAGAACTCTGTATGTGTTTTTTTTTATGCCTGGCAGATGTGGTTTTGCTCACATGGTTCAGGCTGTCACGGTGCTGTAACTCCTAATGGATGTAAGCTTTATATACTACTAGACAGACAGTGGGATTTAAATTAGCATTCTGTCTACATTAGATCTGCATGACATGGATCATTTTTCTACAGCATGTGTAAATGAATATGTGTTATCCAAATGTACTTATGTCTGGATAGAACGTGTTACTGCGTGTTTGGTAACTGAATTGCTTATCTCTAAATGCCATTTATTGAAACGTTTTTCATTTCGGCATGAAGACACTTAGATTGTACAATTTGCTCACCTGGATCTGATACATGATCTGCGTCATATATTTTTAAATACAAACCAATTATGATACAGATAAATGTGTAACGATATGATACACTGAGATTCAAAGCTGATTTGATTCAATCCAGACAGAATAAGGGTTTTATATTTTTATTTTTTCAATGATAAAAATGTGACAGAATTAATAAATAATTTCAAGCCAAGATGTATGTGGGAGGTTATCATAAATTATACTAAATGGCTGCAGATAAAGAATGTTTCAGAAAGATAGAATTAGAAAGGTTAGACCAGATAGATGGGCTGTACACATAGAAATAGAATTGGAGTAGAATGGACAATGAAGTGGTGGCGCTGGCGCCACTTCATGTGGCTGTGGAGGCCGATGCGTGAGCCACACACTCGCCTGCAGATGGGGCAAGGGAGCCCAGATGTTGTTGTAATGCCAGCTGCCCGCTCGTGTCCTTGGGCACGCCTTTCGGTCCTCCTCTGTTGGGTGGTGTGGTGTATTTGTTTGGTCGCTCTGACACAGGTGACCTGCCAGGCTGACCTATCAAGTGCCAGATGTTCCAGATGGGTGGGGTTTATGTTGCAGCGCTTGACGAGGTCTTTAGTGTAGTCCTTGTAGCGCCTCTTTTGTCCTCCAGCAGCCCATTTTGCGTTGCTGAGTAACCCATAGAGGGCTTGGCGGGGCAAGCGGTGGTCGGGCATGCAGATAGTATGCCCTATCCAGCGCAGATGTTTTTTTTGCTAGTGATGCTTCCATGCAGATGGAGTTGGTCATGGAAAGGATCTCTGTGTGAGGCACCCGATCTTCCCAAGAGGGGCCGAGGATTTTTTGGAGGCATCGAATGTGGAAGTCCTCCAAGCTTTTGATATGCCGTCTGCATGGGGTCCATGTTTCTGCCCCATAGAGCAGAGGGGATGCACATACCGCGTTGTAAACAGCCATCTTGGTACTGATCTTTAGGTTTTAGTTTTCGAATACCCCCTGCAACAGTCGCAATGGCAATGGTACACATAAAAATGGGCGCCGTTCTGACCATCCTGCTACGTTGATTCTATTTGGAAATGTCCATTCTACGCCTTTTTTATTTCTATGGCTGAATCTGTATTTGCTTTATTCATCATCAATTAAAGTGACTGTAATATCTCATTCTACAGTGTGATGTAGCAATATTTAGTTACTTTACATATGTTATGTTTTTTTATATTTGTAGTATGCATGTGACTTTCTAATTACTTTCACTGAAACTTTTTAACCGGTAGTTTTGCAACGAGAGTCTTTCACTTTTGGCGGTGAGTGTGAGGTTGTTGGTGGCGTCATAGCTGTGAACGTAGGTGTAGCAGTGTGTGAACAGTTTATTTGTCGGTGAATAAATGCTACGAAACTACAACTCCACTCCGCTCAAGCGAGCCGGAGACCTGAGCCAACTTTCTGTATCTTGCAACTCCGGCTCCGCCTCTTAAGGTGGGCTGTTAAGGTGGACCAGCTTTTCTCCTTAAAGAGACGAGCCGCTCCTCTGAGCCGCTCAGCTTTTGAGTTTCTTATTAACATTTCTTTTGACCGTTTTAACTGATAGCGTTAATCGGTTAAAATGCTTAATGTGGGTTAACGGTTAAATGGTTAATTATGGACATCCCTAATTTGTATGATTGAATTTGTGCTCATTCAAAGACAGTGTAATGAAATGCTGAATAACTTTAAAACAGCTCAGTTATTTTTTTTTATAATAAAGAGGTTTGTTTACCTAAAGGGGAATAAATAACAACAAATTGTTATTTTAGAGATTGGTATCGGTATCGGCCCAGAATTTTGCGATGGGTGCATCCCTAATTTGAATTCCTTTTTGCACCACTGATCTCAATTAAAACACCTCATCACTGCTCCTCCTGGATTTTTCTTTTTTGAGCGAACTGCCAGTTATTTCATGAATCCACTAATTTGGCCGCCTAGGATTCAAACAATCCTCAGATTTAACAGGCTTTGGGAGGGTTGTCCCAGAGGGCTGCTGTGGCAAAGTTTAATCAGTCACTGATTAAAAGCTGTGGAATATAAGACAGAAAGTGTCTGTCCCCTCAAAGATGGTAATTATCAATTTTAGATATTTGCCTACACAAGATGTGGAATAGATAGGAATTATTATTTCCAAAGAATAGTAGGTCAGTTGAGTGGTCAACGTAGGAGTACATTTTAAAAATCATGTTTTTCTCCCGAAACGCAATACAAGATGAAAAAAGCCTATACTACACAGAAAATAAATCTGCTAAAACCTTCATTCAAATAAGTGTCATGGGGTCATTATTCAACACAATAATGTGCTCCTTTGTTTTTAATTTCCTTTCATTTGAGCTTATTATTTAAAGTAATATGACCTTTATCGTCCAGTGCATTCGCTTTTCAGTATTCTGTTTCAACAGCAGAACATTTGTCAATGGTTAACACAGGTCTTTTGAGAAAAAAGACAAACAAAAAAACATGTAATGTCTCATTTCTTTTCCACCACCAACCTGATATAATAACAAACTGTTAGAATAAAACAGTGATGGTGAATGTCCTTCAACAAGAGGGCCATTTACTAATTGTAGACTGCTTTGCCTTCACAGGAACAGTTTTGGTGGAAAACATGCAGATAAATGGCCACTCCCAAGGCCCAGACAAAAGCATCTCGCTGACGTTGCTGGACAACTATGACTACTGGGTGATACTGGAACCAGCACGACAGAGGCTCTACCTCAACAGCACCGGGCGCGTTCTGGACAGAGACGTGAGTACAGGACTGAGGGTGGCGATCTGTATTGAGAAATCAGGGAAAAATAAAGTCACACTTGTGTTTCTGTGTTTTAAAGTAAATATATTTTCTGTATTTTTTAGCTTCTCTTGTGTGAACTAATTTTGCGGATTAGAGAACAGTATTTCACACAAACTAATATGGTCACTGATCTTATGGTCGTGATCAAGTGTTGTATACGCACACAGTATCTGTTTATATGTTAATCGGAGGTGAGTCAGTTTCTTCACATTTATTTTTATCAGGTTTAAATTTACTAATAAGTCAACATCATTATAGTTTCTGAGGCCGGTGTGGGAGGCCATCCAAATGATAAAATAAAGCATATTCAAATGTTTTAATTGGCTATTTAAGGTATTATGGTTCTTTGTTTTACAGTAGCATTGACAGCATTTTCAAAAGAGGTTCTCAAAATTGTATAAGTTTTTGTGCTCATAATATGAAGAAGAAATTTAGCCAATGAGCCAAAAGACACACATTTTCTGAAATTGTTGTGCATGAATAAACACTCGCATTGAAAAGTGCTTTACTATTATCTTGTTATTTCTTTCAGGAATCTAAATGTACAAGACAATATAAATTCGTATAGAAAAATAAAAATGTGGTACCAAAAATTACGATGTTTTAGAGCTCCTCCTACATTTCTCAAATGAGGCTTTCTGGTATTTTGAACCGTGATCATATTTGTTATTTTACTGACTAACTACCACATTACTTGAGTCGATGAAGCACCTGCACACACGGCAGAGATTGAATAGAAACCTGGAAGAGGTGTCAACAGCATTAAATCCTGGTTTCTATCACAGTACTTCAGCAAAGCATATCCAGGTTTCTCCAAATCACGATAAGGCCTCATGCAGGTTTTTGAATCCAGGATATGGTGTTTACATGTTTAGCACATAACCAGGATACTCCTGTTGTTTGTCACTTTGCTCCTTTTATGTAGTTCTTTGTCTTCTTTCATGCTTGATAAATCCAACCTGTCATGTGAGATAGCCTAAATTAGTGTTTTGCAAATTTGACTGACAATAGCAATCAACCATTACCCCATTGCTCCTTCATTTTAATAACAATTTATTCAATTTGTGATGTTTTTCATTGCTGTTCAGCTACAAAGAAAAAAAATATACTAGATGTAATGTAGCAACCAAGTTGGTGGTCATTGGTTTCAGTCTAGCAATAATAATTCACCCCCAGTGCTAAATATGGTAAGTGAATGAATAAGTGCAGATACTGTGTCTGTAGGTAATGTGTTCCGTTCAGTTCTCCAGGGTATCCAGTAAACCGGCGGCGCATACAGATCAGTTTAAATGGTACAGTATAGGATGGGAGGTGTGGGATTCACCGGGTGTTAAGTGGTGTGACTGCCGTGGGAAAGAAGCTGTTTTTGAAGTGCCTGGTTATGGACTATGAGGATGGAGCTATACATGGAGCTACTAATGGGAATATCTCAGAGATATGGCCAATTAACAGGAGAAATGAAAACTGTGGGAGGAGCACATGAGAGTCAAACCTTTGCAAATGAGAATGACAGAGGGGGAGGGGTAAGCTAACTAGGCTGCTTTACACCGTTGCTGTTTCTAAATTCAGATGATGTCTGACAAATTTCAAAATTCAAAGCTACTGCTGTCCAGCATGCATTTTAAACAGAACACAAGGCTCGCAGCTCTACGTTTGATCAGACATTTTTAATAATTTATTATATGACCTATTCAAAAAGTGAAATCACAGTCCAGCTTAAAATCAAATCAAATAAAACAATATATCTGTGATTTGTTGAATTGTACACAAATACTATTACACTATATCATCCAGACTTGTAGATTCAGTCTGGATGGATTCAATGTCAGAATACTGTTAGCCAAAAAAACACATTGACTTAAGTAAATTGGTTCAACTGGTGGATGCACAGACATGAACTGCCATTTTTGCCAAAACCTCCCTCCCCTCTCTCTTGCATCATTTGTATTGTTTGTTTGCTGTACTGGTTAGGTAGCTTGTTTACTGGAAGTATTTGAAACCAGTGCAGCAGCTCTCATGTTATCATCTCTGATGAAGTACATACAGTATATTGTTCTTTAGAAAAGGGAATTCAAACATGTATAACAACGTTCAAAGTAGCACTCACAGTAAATTACATGTCTTTCTTTTCTCTCTCTCAGCCCCCCAACTACATCAGCACCATCGTGGTTCAGGTCCAGTGCTACAATATTCTTGTCGGTACCGTCATTTTGCACGAGGTGCGGATTGTTGTGAGGGACAAGAATGACAACATCCCTAGCTTTCAGCAGCCACGCTACTATGTAGCAGTAAACGAGGTAAGGGAGCGACTCCTGTTGTTAACCTTTGCGTTGATTGGACAAGTTGTCGTTCATTTTGAAAAAAGAGCCAAACCTAGTGAAAATTGGTGCGGTCTATGTTTTAATTTCAGCCCATTCATCTCATGCCCGGTCCAGACTGGGCACGTCAGCAGTGCGCAATAGCTGTGGAACCTCTAATCTAATAATCGACTAATTCCCAGTGATTATCGAATAGTATTTCTGGAGCTGACGGGAGAGCTAGCAACAGACTTGGCGAAGTTAGCGGAAGTATACACGTGTGACTACGATTGGATTATATTCACCAGCAGTATAAAACATTACATGTCCCTTATAAATTAAAAATAAAATACCGGGGAAATGTATTTATTCTTTGATTTTTGGGTTTCTGGAAAAAATTTAATAAATAACACCTGACAATGACTGATGAATTTGACTTCAGGACATCTCTGACTACTTACATGTTGAAAATCAAAATTCTTACTGTATTAATTTCGATATTTTCCAAAGTAAAAGTCTCTAGAAGTGTATGATTCAACTTTTTCCACATGGTCTAGTGTTGAAAAAGTAAAAAAAAAATCACAATATATTGTAATTTCAAATCACTATACTTAAAAAAAAAAAAAAACAACTTAACTTAAAACTTAAAAATCGCAATACATATCGAATCGGCACCCAAGTATCATGATGGTATCGAATCGGGAGATAGGTGAATCGTCCCAGCCCTGCTAAAGAGACAAATTAAGCCGTTGACTCAATATGATGGAGGCGCATGACTATCTGAGTTTCTAGTTTGGTTCTAGTTAACTACACATTGTTATGTTTCTGTTTGGATATTTGACATAATATCAAGTTAAACATCTTCATCTTTACAACAGTTCTGTACAATGTGGCTGTGCAAACCAAGTGCTACTTCCCTGTAAGATATAACAGTCAAGATATTTGTTCTTTTTTTTTCAAGTTTGTACATTTGACCAATATAGTGTGTATTCAAGTGGCAGGTCAGGAGAGCATTCGGGAATATTGTTGCAGCCTACTCGGCATTCATTTATAAACGTCTAGTGAGCATCAGGCGGGACAACCTTTTGCCTCCAAAACAAACCTGCAAGACCTGCAATGATTGAAAACAATTCATCAAATCTTCTGACTTTACAGCCAGTTGTTTTGAGATTAGGGGCTAATTCCCTGCTGACTTTGGTTGTTCACACTGTGTAATGTACATTGCGTGTTGGAAACTCCCGTCACAGTGTGTTATCATGGCCGTATGCAGCTGCCCCGGCACTATAGTGAGTCATTCTACATTGCTGTCAACTTCTCCCCGGAACAAGCTCTCCTGCTCACCGCCTGGTCCCGTGGACTTTGCTAAGGGCTCTGGGGAACAGCAGTGGTTCTCATACTTACTTTTTATTATTCTGTCAGCACATAAGCCTTCAGACTGCTGCTGACTGCAACATTTCCCCTTTTTGATATTTCTTTTTCTTTTTGTATACTAATGGGGTGCAGTGGCAACAGTAATAGCTATATGCATGGCAGGCTCTCTGCTGTAAGTAGATGTTGTACTCACAGGGGGCTGTTTGAGCTGTTGACTCTTTCTCCCTGCTCTCGTATTTCTCTCTAGCTCACACCAGTTGGAACGACCATTTTCACTGGCTTCTCAGGAAATAATGGAGCTACGGATATCGACGACGGGCCCAATGGACATATAGAATACGGCATCCTTTACAACCCCAATGACCCGGTATATGGACAAGTCACGCCATGATAAACACCCTCTACACCATTGTAAATTTCCTCAACAGTCATGACTTATTGCTCACATCCACCTTTCTTTCTGTCTTCACATATCGACTCTCTCTTTTCTTTCAGGCATCTAACAGAACAGTGAGTGTTGCAAACACCCTTTCAGGACACATTACTCTGGCAGAGAGGCTAAACTATGAGGAGAGGACTCGCTACCTGGTTTTGGTCCAAGCCAATGTGAGTGACTTACTTTTTGTTTGCAAGTGTTCAGATCAGTAACGGCTCAATATCAAAAGATTTAAAAATGGACCTTATTTTATCCTTTTTGTTTGAGGTTTTTGTACCTCACCATTGACCTTTAGGGTACAGAACTCTCAATGCCACTAAGCAGATATCTCAAGTTGAGCTTTGTATTCAGTAACAGCAGCTGTATTCAAACGTTTTCATTTGGAGTGTGGAGTTGAAGCACTCAAGGACCTGCTTTTTTTCTTGGCCTAAGAGAATAACAGTGTTTCCACTGTATTTCAGATCTTTCAGTTATTTTAGGGGGCGGATGTTTTGAACATGAAGTCAATAGTTTGCTGCTTCAATGAGCTCAAGTCCTTACACTGCATAATTTCTGTTCAGAGTGCAGTTTTTAGGGCAAGGTCTGGGGCCGTATTCAAAACGCTTCATGGTACAAAGAGTTGCTCCCAATGACACAAATCTAAGAAAATTCTTAGAGTTATGATGTTTTCTATGAATTTGCCCTTACAATTAAGACTAGATCATGGCAGAGATACAAGTTATTCACAAAACAAACATCTTAGCCCTTAAGAGAACTCCTAAGGTGAAACACTTTTAGGAGTAGGGAGGAGGACTTTTACGAGAAGCAGAGGAGAAAATGGCGGAAAGACAAAGAGGACAATATTCTCCAAATGCTGAATGAGTGAGTTGATGAAAAAGATAAAATATTAAAATTACCAGCATGGTAAATAAATGTCAGCAAATACATATAACAACTCTCAGCATGTGAATAGGCTACTGCACAAGTAGGCCTGTGTTTTCAAACATTTTGTAGGCTACTTTTAAATTATGTTTTACAATTTAGTCAACAGAGATGTTCTTTACATTAAATATTATTCACTAAATCTAAAAACTATTTTTTTTAAAATGGCTTTTAAATAGAGTTTTTGTTTTTGTTTTATGCTTTTATTAATTTATTCTCAAGATTTGTATTCATTATCTTTATGTTTCTATTTCTTGGCTGCATTGAATTCTCTAATTTGTGTTTAGAGAGGGCACAGAAAACTGTGTTTTTATGTCTGTAAAGCACTTTGTAAACTTGTTTTCGAAAAGTGCTATATAAATATTGTTGTCTATTATTATTATTATTATTATTATTATTATTATTATGATTAGGCCTATCGATTTCACTGTCCATTCTATTTTTATTCTTGGGGCGGCTGTGGCACAGAGGTAGAGCAGGTCGTCCACCAATCGGAAGGTCGGCGGTTCGGTTTGGAAGTGTCCTTGAGCAAGACACTTAACCCCAAATTGCTTCCGAAGGCTGTGCCATCAGTGTGTGAATGAGTATTTAGATTAGATCCTGATGGGCAGGTTGGCACCTTGAATGGCAGCCTCTGTCATCAGTCTATGAATGGGTGTGTGAATGGGTGTAAAGCACTTTGAGTGGTCGGAAGATTAGAAAAGCGCTATATAAATGCAAGTCCATTTACCGTATGCCCATTATCATTAAGGGGCTGATCACACCGATACACGTCGCTACATGCGCTGCCGCTTCAAAAACGCCCGAGGGCAAAACAGCTGATGCGCCTGGGGAGCAAGACTGCTCTCAAAGATTTTAGCTTACATGAAACCATCACAACATGAGATATGAATTCCCCCTTCGCTCTCACAGTCTAACAGCTAACTAACTAGCTAGCCCTACCGCATCTACCGGAATCTAGACAGGAAGGAAGTGGTAAAGTTAGTAGTAAAGTCCGCCTCTTGCTTGATTTGATTGGCTGCCTGGACCAAGAGAGACATTGACGAACGGTGCGACTATAAACCACGTCTAAAGACAGTTTTTCTCCCAAATTTTTGGTGTCTGTCATTTTAGGTATTTTTATCACAGTGATTAATGTTCAAGTGTTCATTTTTCTGATAAGTTTGGTTTTAATTAGTTATCTGATGCAATAAAAAGGGCCTAGGACGTCATGATTGGCATCTGTGAGTCTCTCTTGCTGACAAGCTGCGGCCGTGCTCGGCTCGCGATTGGTTCGGGCGGGTGATCTCAATACCGCCGCTTCACTGCCCGATCACTACTGTTCAGACTCAAGCTCCAAATGACATCAAAATCTCAAGAGGGCAGCTCCCATATCCGGGATATTTTGGCTTCACTTCTGTACAGTGGGAGGAAATGGAGACGTGTCGTCCATCTTTATATACAGTCTATGGATCAGCCCTTAAGAGTGCATTTTGCATCAGAGTGCATCAACCAATCACACTTTTTTAAAAGAATGTATCCTACCTAGCAACCACACCTCCTCACTCCGGTAAAGGTTTCTTTAACCTTCCTTGCTCAAAGTTGCTCTGAGAAGTTTCCTAAATCATTCCTAAGCTAGGACTCCTTGCTAGAATTGTTTAGGCTAAGTAGCTCTCTTAGAGTATTCTCAGAATGTTTGTGAATACGGCCCCTGGTGTATATTCTCTCTCTCTTTTTTGAAATGTAATCATCATTTAGCAAATCATCCTTTTCATTTTCAGTTTTACCAATCATAAGAGAGATTCTTGTTCCCTTTTCACATGTTAACAAGAAGTAATTAGAGATTCCTCAGTTGGCAGTCAGTAAGGACATCACACAAACAAACTCTTTAACTCACATTTAACTAATACTAATTCAGAAATCGCTCACGGTCAGCAATATCAAGCAGAGAGGATTGAACCCTCTAGGGTTTCTTTACAACTTACGTTTTTTTTATTTTTTTCATTAAAAGCGATTGAAGCTGTCTTTGAGATAACTGTCTGTAGTCTGTATATACCAGAGCAGTATTTGCATATCCAAATTAATTCACGGATGCGTAATTATGGATTTTACTTGAGGGCGGGACTTTTCCTTCACACTCTCACGGGGCAACATGGCTGTGAAAATATTGTAAAACAAGTAATCCCAATGATGTCAGTATGAGTTATGATGAAGGCGGTTTTATGCTCTTTCTCTAGTCCTTACCCTAAGACATTAGGCAGTAAAAGTCTTTTGACCAAGAGCTACCGCAAAGCCACTGGCCAAGAATTTGACTTCATTAAGAGAAACACCCAGACTGGGATTTAAGAGTTCCCCATTCCTACATCAACAGTGTTGGATGCTTCAGAGCCTTTTTGTTTGAAAGCTGAGCGTCTCAATATACAGAACCTTTCTTTACAAAACAAAAAACAAGCAACAGTTCTCATAATTGTTATAATCACTTCCCGATCACTGATTAAATAATCACTTACCCTATGCAGTGGTCTAATATTACACTCTGAGGAGTGCTGCAGAAATGAGTCCTAAAACCTGGAAATGAGTTAGCATTTTAACACTTCCGGTTCCCCCGACGTCAATGTTTTTTTTTAATGGGCTTTTAGTTTGATGCCTGAAATAAGATCTGTGGTTAACTCATGCTTAAGAGATTTTAATTATTATTAAACCCAATGGAAAATGGCTTTTTGTTGAGGGAACCAGGGCGATGCTAACTTCCTAGTTGGCCTACAAAAATATGTCATCCCCGGAGCGCTCTATACCAGTGTTTCCCAAACCATCGTGACCCAATTCACAATAGGCCTTATCTATAAATCGTGAGAAAAGCGAATTTGTTCGTAAATGAATGTTCCTGACCATCAACTTATATTATCTTGAATTTATAAATCACAACTTTGTTTTATGCATGTGTTATTGAAAACATATACATGTTAAATACTTTAAAAATGAGACCAATTAATACATTTGCACAGTTAACCAGAGTTAAATTTGTTTGGCGACCCTAATAAAATCTCCTGTGGGTCCCGACCCAGGCTTTGGGAATGACTGCTCTATACTATCAAATGGACGTACTGCAGAACAGATAAGCATTTATCAGTTAACCCATCTCCTATTGTCTCCATTTCCTGCATGAGGGAGCAAAAGACTCAACCCTTTACTCTGGCAAGAGGTCCTCCAGGGATATTTTTTTTTTCTTTTCTCTTGCAAGAGGACGTCAGAGTAGAGAAAGAAAGAAAGAAAGGAAGACATGGTATTTACTAGAACTCTCTGCTGCTTGTGTCAAGAGTTCAATTACACTAACAGCGCAGATCTTTGAAGTGCCGTGCTGCTCACTTCTCAGGGTACCACTCTGGGAAGCAACAGTACCACAAGGGGGGACCTTTAAGGATAGCTGCTGAAAAGACACGCTTTATTGCCAAGAATCATTTGCTTAATAAGAAAAGATTAAGTGGAATGTAAAAGAGCCGTACTGCTCAATCTGGTTTGAAGTGCTCTGATGATGGGCTTACTGTTTGCATCATATCATCTCTTCCATACAAATACATAGACATATGGGAGTACTAGTACCTGAGTAATAGTTGACAAGCTCTCTGCCAAGGATATGGATTTATTTATTATGTAGCAAAACATAAAGCAAATCAAGCAGCCAACTTAATCTAACATTATGCTTTAAAAAAGACAATAATTAATACTGTAGTAAACAAATCTGTTTGTTTGGATGTTTTGTATCAAAATGCTCCAACAACTTATTTTTAAATTGTGTATTTTCACAAGTTTAATTATCTTTTTTCAACTGCAGTTTGTCAATATTAGTTTTATTTAATAAGATAAATTTTTTGCTCTGTTCAACTTAGTTTAATAATGTTCTACTTAAAGCAGAAGAAAATGTGTTCCAGTACGCTTTCCTGCAGCCAAAAAAAAATGGAAGATTAATAACCGAATTAAAGCAGGACTGTGAGCTTCCATAACGGCCACCACTGTTATATATGCTGAAGAACAGCCGCAGAGATCTGTCATGGTTTTAACATGTTCTATTGATTTTAGCTCGAGCAGTATGTAGCCCCAGTGCACGAAGTAACGACTCGCCTGGGACTTTGAAGATTGAAATTGAAATCATTTGTTCGTCCTCCAGGACCGCGCTCCGTACCCCCCCAACAGACGAACGGCTACCACGACCCTGACTGTGGACGTTCTGGACGGAGACGACCTGGGCCCCATGTTCCTGCCTTGCATTTTGGTGAACAACACCCGCGACTGCAACCCCCTCACCTACCGTGTTGCTATCCCTGAATTCACTGAACCGGTAAGAACCAGGTAGACAGGCAACTGTGAACACGCTGCTGTTCCACAAGGTCATGTTAACAAGATTCCTCCTGTTAATACTATGTGCATATTTGTTTCTTCATGCACCTAGGGTTGTGTTTTTATCTCCTGTCATCCTGTGTGTGCATGTTCATTGTGCCGTGTGATTCAGATGTGTGATACATTTTGTGCTGCACACTGTACTGTACATCCCTGCTAAATGTTAAACTATGCCAGACCTGTTAACTAGCCTAATTGTCCGCTTACACCTTGTTTTTGCCTCCACACCTCGAGGCACAGTAAGCTTCGCTGTTGTGTCTCAGCATGGTAATTCCAGGGGCATTTTCTGGTCTGTTGGACCAGCAATTAGAGCTGAAGGCTGAGCTGACCTGGGATGACTGCCAAACACTACAGGAATTCATACAAGCAAGAAAAATACAGAGGGAGATGAGATAAAGAGAAATTATATGTACATTTATAAACACTTTATCTATGTCTGTAGAAATCTATATCCACTGTGTATTTCTATGCATGAAAAGATCTGAACTGAATTGGACTGTGCTGAGTTTTTGTATTGGACTAGACTAGACTAAACCAAACAATCTCACCTCAAGCTCAGTTTAGTAATGTTTTGGAGGTTTTGATCATATCACATGATCTTCATAAGTCTGATAGATGTGTACACTTTCCATAATTCAGAGCAGCTCTGGACTTCTCATATAGGTTGATTTTGACTGTTTATTGTTGGCTTTGGAAACAGCAGATGACAAAACAATCTCAACTTAAGGTCAACTTGCTCGCTTGTTTGAGGAGTTTGAGGGGTATGACACAGTCCTCATCAGCAGTCTAGACTAGACTAGAGTGGACTGGATTGAGCTGCATTGAATTGAATTGGATTGGACCGGAGTAGTTTGGATTTGATTTGATTAGATTTACCGGACTGGTCTAGATTGAGGTTGGCATTGTGGTGTTTTCAAACCAGGAGGGTTTGAGAGTTTGCATGTTTTCTGCATCATCATGTGGGTCCTCCTCCAGTTCCCTCCCACCGTCCAAAGACACAGTATAAGAGGTATGAATTAGGGTGCTTTCACAAGCCATAGTCCGTTTGGCCAGTCCGGATCAGAGTGAAATTCATGCTTTTTGATTGTTTGCCATTTAGTCTGGTTGGGTTTCACAATGCACAAAATAGAGTATAAATAAAAAAAGGGACGACTTTAGGGTCTTATGAAATACGTTTTATTTTTTCCAGATTCTGTTCTGAATTCTGTGTTTTAGGATTTAAGCACATCTTGTCATCACAAAAAAATGTCAACAATTCTTAAGAAAATATTCAAAATTTAATGAATATCAATGAATTTGATGTAACACAACTTATTTATTTTTTTATCAATGAAAGTGCTTCAATACAGATATAAAACAAAACATTCCATCTTTTAAAAAATAAAGTGCTCAAAATGTAGCTGTTAGTGTCAAATTTCTCTTATTTTTTTTGGATGACTAACAGGTGACCCCTCCCCCAGGTTTCCCCTCAACCCGTGTCTTGCACTCTCGATGGCTGTAGCTCCCCGACAGGTCACACATTAAGCCTGCTAGGGCTTTTGATGGAAAGCTCCAAATACTGTTGGCGAGTGGAAAATCAGGCCCAAAGACGTGTAGTGTGAACTACTCGTCTGAGAGGACCTGTCGGAGCTGAGCTGAGCCCTCAGTGAAACACGACACAGAGAGCAGAGGAGAGAAGCAGCGTTCCCTTAAATGAAACCAAAACATAGCCGCATAGTTTTTCTATTAAATTGGCTTAGGTGCTGTGAAAAAATGCTTATAATGGCAGAGAAAACCCTGATTTTCATAAATTGCATCCACATTTCGGCAAATTCCACGATATTCCGTGTTTTACACCTAATTCCATTTTTAGCATCAGATTCTGCAATTTCTTTCTTGTTTTCCGCATTGCGGAAATCAAAGGGCCATAGAAATTTATCTTTTTTGTCTTGAGAGCTGCCACTTCTATGCAGGAAATTGTGGACTTTGATATATTGCTATCAAAGTTTTTTGCACTTTGACTCGGCACTGATCTACTGTGAGCATGAATCCCTTCTCCAGTTTATCTCAAATGATTTCATAGGCTAAATACCACTATTTAAATTTATTTAGCATATTCTGTATGTTCTCTTCGGTCCAGATGTCAAGCAAACCTTTGACTTCTGCAGAAGTCCAAGTCTGTTCTCTCCCACTCATGTAAATCATTTACCTTTGTCCATCTCAACAAATGCCCGCACAGGCGTTCTGCATTTTGGTTTGCTTGAAAATAGATTTTTTAGTCTGCATCAGAGTACGATTACTGCATTCACAAACCAACCGCACCAGAGTTGCGAAATGTGTGAATGTCCTTGTCTTTGTTTTAGCTCTTGATCGAATAAAAGACTTATTTGTAGACCTGCAATTATGTTCTCTCAGTTTTATGCAGTACATGTTGTTAATGTAAAAGTTTCACTGTAATGTCAGGGCATTGCAGTTTTTCTAATATGTGGAATTGCTTTGCAAATAAGTGCCAAGCTCTTTCGTTGTTCTTGTTAGTTGTAGCTTGGCAAACAAATTTATTGTTTCATTAGCACTACCAAGTGAAGCGTGGTGAACTTATAGGGTACACACAGCTGAGAATTCTGCTCTGAAGCAATATTGGGAAAAGACTGAATCAAATATGGGTTACTTGGTTGACATGTTTCGAATACATTGAATTGAATTGAATTGAATTGAATTGAATTGAACTGAGAGAGAGTGAGAAAAAGAGAGAGATAGAGAGAGAGAGAGAGAGAGAGAGAGATTAAATAACACAGAAGCCTGCAATAATAACACAACAGAAGCTGTTTAGGTTGGTTGAGAAAATCAAATGTCTCAAAGCAAAATCAAAAGACTATACATACATGTATGTGCATCTGATGCATGTGTGTCTGCATCTGTAGCTGTGGTTGAAAGGGAGCTGCCATAGTGCATCACAGTTGTTTGTCCAGACTTTCCATTCAGAGTTTGCCCATGTAATGTATAATTTATGATAAAAGGTTTGCAGACTGCTAAGTATGCAGGACCTGGGAGCACCGGCTGCACAAACCAAAGCTTTTTCATTAGTGTGAGAAAATGTTGGCCTTTCTCTCCGTCTCTCTGCTGCACGGTTTCCTCTAGAGGTCGACCGATAGTGGATTTTTAAAAGCCGATATAGTAACGATAATTTAGAACAGGGAAAAGACAATAGACGATCAATTGGCCGATACATTTCTGCAGCAGCTTAGTCGGCTACTTTTGCAATTTTGTCACTCAGAATTTAATAATATGCAAGAGAATATACTGAAGTGTGATTTGGTGGATTATATCATTGGAAAATGTTCTATTTATCTACAATGGGTGATGCGCCGTGCTGTGGCTTACAGTATGACTGACCAGGATTATTCTGTTGGGCGTCTCGTACATTGTTGAATGCCACTCTTTGCAAACCATTAATGTTTGTTTATATTCCTGAGGTAAAGTGGATCCTAAAGTGTACGATTTCATTTCATGAATGGATGTTTACGTGGCTGGATTATTTGGAAGAGAGAACACCAAATAAGTTAAAGTAACAGTGAATGATTTATTTTCCTCCCTCCCTGTCTGTCTTGTATCTGGGAAAAAGAGCTGATAGTGTTGCATTATACACCGATCAGCCATAACATTAAGACCACTGACAGGTGAAGTGAATAACATGGACTATCTCGTTACAATGGCACCGGGCTGTGGGTGGGATATATTAGGCAGCAAGTGAACATTTTTAATTTTGAACTTTGTGTTGGAAAAAAATGGGCCAGCCAAATTGTGATGGCTAGACGACTGAGTCAGAGCATCTCCAAAACTGCAGCTCTTGTGGGATGTTTCCGGTCTGCAGTGGTCTGGACCTACCATAAGTGGTACAAGGAAGGAAAACCGGTGAACCGGCGATAGGGTTAGACCCGAGGCTTAGTGATGCACGAGGGGAGCGAAGGCTGCCCCGTGTTGTCCGATCCAGTAGAAGAGCTACTGTAGCTCATATTGCTGAAAAAGTTAATGCTGGTTCCGATAGAAAGGTGTCAGAACACACAGTGCATTGCAGTTTGTTGCGTATGGGGCTGCGTAGCCGCAGACCAGTCAGTGTGCCCATGCTGTCCAAATGTTATGGCTGATCGGTGTATATTCGAGCGATAACTTTTTATCTCCCCCGCTACCTTGATTTTGTGTATGGAGCCTCCATGCAAAACAGTGATGTACGTCCCCGCGTGACTGGCGGCGCCTACCCAGCCGTTGGCCACTATCAGAGCCTAGTTCCGCCGGTAACGATAGTTTGTACATCATCCTATCGGCACCGATTAATTGTCTACCTATAGTTTCATCCTATCAAAGCTTCATGCCAATAGTAGGGATCGGACGATACACCTATCTCCCGATTTGATACTATATTTGGGTGCCGATTCGATATGTATTGCGATTCTACAAGTATTGTGATTCGATATTATGATTTATTGCATTTATTGTTCACTTTTTTAACACTAAACCATGGGAAAAAGTTGAATCATACACTTCTATGGACTTGTACTTTGAAAAATATCTAAATCAATACAGTAAAATGTGTGAAAGATGTCCTGAAGTCAAATATATCAGTACTTATATATATAAAAAAAAAACTTCCAGCAAACCAAAAATCAGAAGAATAAAAACATTTCTGGCTGTGGCTTGTTTTGGTTGACGGATACGGAACGGATATGACGTCACGTTACTCAGACTACAACAATAAAAGCAGTAACTTCCTTCTCCTCCGCATAGACTTAAATGAAGCAAATATATAGATTCTGGCATTAAAAAAATCTATTTCAAAAACATAAAAAAATCTGATGTTACACTTTTGTTACATTTCCCTTCACTGTATGTATATGGTTACATTACCCTCAATAGGATGTCTCCTCTATACATTTAAAGTTTTTAAAAAAATATTGCCAGTGTATTAAGTCTGATTCATAACATTTGCCTCCTCTTCTCCTTCTTTCACTTTCCTTAAACAGTGTGCAGTTTAATTTCATAACTGTTTTAGGAATGGCCTACATTAGCTTTGCAATTTTCAGTCAGTTTTTTTTTCTGCTGGTGTCAGATTTTTCTCCATTCTGCAGTGTAACCATTATGCTAACATATCTGTCCACGGGGAGATTTGTCTTCTCGTAATTGATGAGTGTATTGTAATTAATCACAATGGCTAGACAGGCATTATTAAGTTGATCTGTATTTATTTTTTGCCCTGGGGGGATATAATGTGGGCTCTGGAGTCCTCTGGATAATGACTGCTGGAGGAGGGTATTATAGCTAATCATCATTGTGCAGAGCTAGGGGGATTTGATTTAGCGCACCTCCAGACATTGTAAAAAGCGAGAGGGCTGGTTAGGGAGGGGTGTAAGGATTACTCTAGAGCTGAGGGATATAAATATTCCCCCCTCAGGGAGGGAGTCTTCCTGCCAGAGAGCTGTTGGCCATGTGTCTGTCTATGCTAAGGAAGTTTAGCAAAGGCCTCTTAGCATACATACTGTATCAGCCATATGGAGGCATTTTGCATGCGGAGCGGTATTCTGAAATGTGATGCGCTAAACATATTCCCACTTAGCCATATGTTGGTGCAAAAGTGTAGAAGTAGAGCTGAGCAATTAGTGCTGATGATGTCTGAGTATGCATGAGCAGGAAAAAGTAGCCTACAGCACCACAAACAGATTATCCTTGATGTGCAGCTCTATTAGGCACATTTAGAAGCATGCGGATGAGAAATAGATCTAATAGCACTGGCTTATTAATTAGATATCCTTATAATTGGCCAGTGTGCTGGATTATGCCTTATGTTAAGACACTGGCCTACAACAGGAATTTGTTTTTTTAATTGGATACCAGAAATATTCTTTTTGTTTCTTTTACAAATCCTAAAGGCCCAGATGCACCGAGCCGGCATCAAGGAACTAGTGATGATGAAGGCCGACTGTTGCGTCGCCTCACGTTGCCTTTGTCTTGGCTGACAAGTTGCACTTGAACACACCGCAAAGGCTACAGCCAGTTAGCACATACGTTCTGCGCCTGCGTGAGATGAAATAACTCTCCCTACCAGCAGGTGGCAGTAGTCTGTATTCAAAAAAGGGAAACTGGAAGGCTGTGGACTGCGGATATACAAGCCGTTGTTATGATACGTACATTAAACGGCGTTTGCCAACCATTTTCACGCCACTCTCACCCACCACTTAGCTTCATTCTAGATGGTCATGTTGTTGTGAAAATATCCGTGTATTGGAACGATCAGATGAGCAGAAGATGAAAAAGAGCCTTCTGGGTTTGCTCTCTTGACTTACTCGTTGGCTTTCACGTCCGTTTCTCTTCTCATGCACTGGTTTGCTTAAGCTGACAGTTAATTAGAGTGATTTTATTCACCAACAGGCTCCGCCGCTGAGTCAACATGCTGAATCGGCCGAAAAACCTTCGTCATGCAAAAACTAGGCCGACAGACGCTCACCGATAGCCCCAAACTGTCCGAGGGCCGACTGTCGGCTTGGTGTGTCAGGGCCTTAATAGTGTGCTGCAGGGATGATGCCAACCAGGAAGTTAGCATCACCCTGGTTCCCTTGGGGATTATTGCAGAAAATAAGCTCTGTGGCAAACAAACGTTCATGATTCTTTTGTTCAGCAAGATAATCTTCACAAACACCACGTTTATGAGTTTTGATGTGTGAAGGCAGAGTCGGCGTGATGACGTTTAGTAGTCTCATTTATCCACTTGTTCGCAACCGTCTTTTTTAAGACCCGTAAAAGCTTCAAAATTTATGAGTTGGATATTTGCTGTCATATTTTATATCATAGAACAAATCATTAAAATCTCTTAAACTTGTATTAATCACAGACCTTGATTTGAGGCATTTAACCATTCAAAAAACCTATTGACTTTGAAACGAGGGAACCGAAAGTGCCAAAATGCTAACTCATTTCCGGGTTTTAGGACTCATTCCTGCAGCACTCTATATTGAGTCTTCAGGAATGCCCAATCGCAGCAGCTCCTTTCATCCCCCTGTAAAACCTGAAAACAGTTTAATGGGCCAGGAAGAGAGTCCATGGCAGTTTCTCTATAGAGCTGTTTTTATCTGGAGGAGCACAGTTTGCAAGTGATATACAACACGTCACATAAGATTGTACAGCAGCCAAAATCTTGATATATAGCACACACTATGTTTTCCAGGGCTGGTGATATCCTTTCTAAGAGGTTTACGTTTCATAAGACACTGAAATTCTTGTCTCTGCATAATGACGATCTCAAAGTTACTTTAGGAGACATTATGTGTGCAACTATGGGCTACAACTACTGTACACAGTCAACGGAAAACAAACAGATTTGCATCTGATTGCCTTGCTGTGTTGTTGACTGACTCCCCCTCCCCTTCCTTGTTGCAGAGCAAACTGAACCCGCTGAATGTGACCCCTATAATCCGGGCCGTGGACATGGACAGAAACATACAGCCCCCGTCAGACAGACCAAGCATTCTTTACTACATCCTTGTTGGTAGGTTTATCACACGCCTTTGATTGATTTCACACCTTTAAAGTTCTTCGGCTCGGTCGGCATGCCACGACTTGACTTCTGAATGCTCTTGATGTTATCATAAAGTGCACTGAATCCAAATCTGTGAATGTTCTCATTCTTTACTGCAGGTCATCCAAGCACGTATCCGGAGTATTTCTCCTTGAACAGAACTACTGCAGAGCTGCGTGTTCTGCAGCCTATCAGCAGGGACTTGTATCAAAGGTTCACGCTCATCATCAAGGTAAACAAGAGAAATTATTAAGAGGCTGTGGCGGGCTCAGTCCTAATGCTAGAGTGAAGATACTGGTATCATTTGAAACTAGAAAAACAAGGTATCCATTGGTGTCATATCATACTAGGATAAACAACGCTACAAAGTTGGGCTAAATTTTTGTGATTGAAAACTGGTATGGTCATTTTCAAAGGGGTCCCTTGACCTCTGACCTCAAGATATGTAGATGAAAATGGGTTCTATGGGTACCCACGAGTCTCCCCTTTACAGACATGCCCACTTTATGATAATCACATGCAGTTTGGGAAGAAAACATGCAGTTTTTAGCATGCATTATAAATGTGTTATTTCCGCTTATTCTAAAAATGGTAGTTTTCAATATTTCTGCATATTGGGGTTCCTTAACGGTCTTGGAATTGCATAAACTGTGTATGACTGTAAAGCTGAGACTCTTGTGGGTCCAATGAGCCCAATTGTATTTATGTGTGACGATGTTAGTCCACATAGCAGCCATTCCATTTTAGTGAGACCATTTTTTTTAATTTTACCTCACTGTATAAAATGACCTGTGGTGACCTCTAGAATAATCACAGCCTCATGAAACTTTACAACCACAACCTAGAGACCTATAGCATTCAGAGGATGGATGGCTTTCCTCGGTAGATTGACAATAAGAGGGTTTATGAGCAGTTTCCACAACAGACATGCTCGCCATCCAATTGCCGAAAAATGCAATTGTTGCAGAAATCTCCAAATGTCAAAAGTTTTTGATACCAAATCACAGCATGGCTTTTTCTATGGTGTTCCTCAAGGTCTTGGTGACTTAATGTGGTATTTTGGAGGGATTATTGATCATTTTTATTGATTCTCAAGTGGTAAAAAAAATGTTCAATTCAACACCAGATGCTGCAACAACGTATGAGACGTAATAGAGCCAGTATCATCGTATCACGTCGATTTGTGTCGATCATCGTATACTTCTATCATAATGTTCTAAGCCCTTATACATTGTCATGATTTATTTTATTTCTGATTTATGACTAAAAGAACTTGACACAGTGCAAAGCTGCATCTCAAATGAATCTTCAGGTTCCCAGCTTTCAGATGATGTACACCACTTCTATGTGACATATACTGTTGACCTGCTATCTACCCTTAAAGACCCCTGTACCGCCTAAAAAAAAAATAAAAATGGATCTATTGTTGGTCTCAGAGGGTTAATATAGACCAAAATCGCAAAATGAAAATTGGTTTAAAACCATTGAAAAGTCATGGAAATCCATTGGCCAAAATATGTATGAGCCCAGCATTTACCGAAACAGATGGAGCTTAATTGCTTTTATCAGGTTTCAGCCTCAGGTAAAATATTGATTATCCTGCTGCCTCCGCATTAGGTAAGCAAATGAAACATCTCAATTCTGTACTCATATTTTTAATGTGCTTGTGCCACATGAAGTTTAACTCGTATCTCGGTAACTTAAGCACACCTTCTCCACCTAGATAACCTCAGTCCTGAAGGCCATTAACCTTATCTTTAGCTGCTTTGGAGATTGGGGGGTGGGCGGTGGGGGGGTGTGTGTGAAAGAGATGTTATGATTTATGGACTTAGCAGGAGGATAGGCTGCTGCACTCTCATGAATCTTAATTTAGAGCAAAGTCAGGGAATGCCTCGGCGCTGCTGGTGCAGAGCAGCAGTGCAGATGAACTTTCCATCCACCCATCACTAACCTCCAGACACCTCCGAGCGCCGTGTAACCTGCTGTTTACCGGGATGGCTGGGGAGGAAAGAGATGAGAGGAAGAGCTGATTTCCACAAGAGGAAGAAGGCGAGGGGGAGATGGATTGTATGAGAGGCATTTTGCATGTCTCTGGGAGGATAGTGCATGGCTTGCGGAAGGGGGACTGTTCAAAGGGGGGGTAGCAGGAAAACACCGAGATGGCTAGAGAGATGTGTGTACTGTAGGAGCCTTATCTACCTGGGTCATAGAGAGGGGGAGGAACCGTTGCTCAAGGACTCCAAGGGGCAGGAAAGTGAGAATTAGACATGGGTATCTTGAGAGTGCTCTGATGCAGCACAGTATGTGGTTTACATAGCGAATGCTGTAGGAGATGAAAAAAATAAAAGCTAACAGTGGAATGAGCTGCAGAATCTCAAAGTGTATTTTAGAAAACACATCTGTTTTTCTTCAAAAGTCATGATTGATCCTGAAAGAGCCATATCCTCCAGGGTGACTGGGATGGAATGAAGATGAAGATGGAGTCTGATTAAGTAGAAAAACAAAAAAGCAAAGAGATCCAGTATGACACTCTTAAGGATGATGGAGTCAGGACAGGAGAATCAAGACTGATAGACAGTGGCTTTTGGGAGCAGAGAATCTCCTGCAGGCCCGCGTGTTGCGCTGTAGCAGCGGAGAGCAGGTCATTTAGCACTGCTTCCCAGAAATAGGGACACCACTAAAGAGCCAAATCACCAGGGAGACCTGTAATCCTACACCCCGTCTTTTCTCTCTCAGACAAAAACGTGTGTGTGAATGTTGAGGAAAATGAGAGAACATCCACACACACACACGTTGTCTGTCAATGACACCACTTTTCCCTCAGGTGTTTGTGTGAGCAGATTGGATCTTTTGGGTCAGCGCGGTGTGGGTGTTCTTTATTATCACTCAGATAAGGGAAAAAGGTTGAAGATGTTTGGGAAAGACAAGTCTGGCATAACATCGCAATGCGAATAAAAACCTGAACTGGAGGGAAACTCAGCTCGATGTTCCAAAAACTGCACATGTGTAGCAAGATTCTGCAATCATAGGATATGCGTACGAGATTATAAACAAGAAACTACAGCGTTTGTTTTTTCATTTTTGGCCCCAGCACTTTACCATTTAGCAGCAGAATTTTATTCTCCTGTTGCAATCGGCACTCTGCAACACAAGCCCAGTGAAATTGAGCTAATGTGCAGAATTAGTTCCAGGTCATGGCTTAAACTGATGTCGCCTCACTCCCCCTCTCCATCTGTATTTTCAAAGCCTTAATGTTTCTGAAGCATCCCAGTGTGGGAGCCAATAGTGACATGTGTGGAGGGGAAAGATCGCAGTGACAGCCTGACCAGATCCCATTCATTTGGTCTGGTATCACTGGGCTGGGTTAAGACACAACTCAGGTTAAAGTTAGCGGTATAAATCCCAAGTTTCATCACCAGGGTCTGGAATAAACATTTTCACTGCCTGCCAATGTGGCAGGCAAGTATTTTTTATTTTGTCTGCCACTCAGAAATTGTATCTACTACTTTTGAAATGTATGTGCTAAACATACATTAATAATGATAACATTTTAGATCTGATGTCATTCCGTGTTTGTTCAATTTTACACAAAAAACATTATATGCATGATAAATTCCAGTGTTCAAATTAGGTCGTAGCTTCCTGGGAGCCCTGTATTTGGGGGTGGGAGGGTACTCTATGACATCAGTAGTTTAAATTATGTATTATAAGCTGCTTAGAGCTAGTGTTAGGAAGTTAAACAGGTCATAATTCCCTATTTTACATTGCTGTGAAAGGATGTCCTTCAAACAACTGTATTTATTCAAGTTTCTCGCCAAATATTTAAATTTACGAGATTACGTTTGAACACATAGTGATAAAGTTAGAATTTACCTTCTCCCAATACTCATTTTTACTGAACAGAGCTTGAACACATCATAATGCTGCCCATTGGTTGCTAAAATCTTACGTTAACTAGCTCTCCTCCTGCTGAGTTCTTCACAATATAGCATTATCAGGGACAAAAATAGGTTGCGTCCGCCAGGTTTAGTCGTAGCACCATGCTTTTGAGTGTTTTTTTTTCCTCTCCGCCATGGCTCCGGTCCCAAACAAACTGAAACATGGTGCGTGCGTATGCCGTTTCATCATGCGTAACTGTCGGAAAGCATCAATACAGAAGAATCGATTATCTCTATTCCCATCCCTAGCGGTTTCCCTGCCTGTCTGATGATTTTACCCGCCACTGCCAACAATCTACCCTCATTTGGTGGGTGGCAGATGCTAATTTCAGACCCTGTTCATCACAGTATGATATCAATTCTTTGGACAATGATACGATATTTGCTGATATTACAAAGTCTGCCACGAGACAATTTTAATACGATTTCAATTCGATTGAATTTGGTTACACTAGTCAGTTACAGCTACACTAAACAACTCACAAAAAGCAAAATATGATTTGACAATATTATTACTGGGCTCTGTAGGAAGGAGGTGCGTTTGACTGAAATTGGTATTGAATCACCGTTACACCTCTAGTTAAAGTACAGCCTCTTTACACTTTGAATAGCTGGGGCAACACACATTTTTATTTGTGGTACAGTACTGTGCTACTTAAGCAGTCATGTCATCCACCGACTGTGCTGGAAAATGAAGGGATGGGAATGTTTACATTCTCTGCGATACAGTTTGGTTCGTGTTCCGCCGTACGTGACACAAATACAAATTTGCTTTGGATGCAGGTGAGTCAACAATTCACTCATGAATTTTTGGGCGAGTGTACAGCTCTGAGAATTCATGCGTAAGCTGTGTTGTAACATTCACTATGTCCAATTACACTGCATTTTCTAGTATTGTGTAATATTTGATAGATTTAAGAAGGTATATTGATTTCATGTGGTACTTTTTTCGGAGAACATTGCTGGTTTTCTCAACAACTGAGTATTAGCTGATTCAGCAATTTCAACGTTACTGTTTATCCCGGCTTGCAATGTGATATTTAAATGAGTTGTGCTGCATGGCTGGATGCTACATCTCAGTTTTTTGGAGAAAGATATTAACATGCTGAGGAGATGAAGAAGTGTCAACTGGGATTTTTGGTAACACTTTATAATACCCATCATTTATAAATGGTAAATTGATAGTTAATTAAACTTAGTCAATAGTTATTTTACTGTTAAGAAACAATGAATGATAATTAATAATGTTTTCTAATTGTTAGTAATGCTATAATTTATCATAATATAATATTTTAATATTATATAATTTATTTATAAGTAAATGTATCATTAGTTTGTGTAATATGAAATGATTAGTTCATAAATTCTATATTGTATCATAGCTGATGAGAGATGATAATTACATTCTGATTACATTAGTGAAGAATTATTTACAGTTTATTGTTGCACACATTGTAACATTTTATATACCATATTACGTTAGGCATAATGTACAGCCAGCCGGTCATTGTTGTGAAATAAACCCAGACAGGGCGATGCGACGCAAAGCCCTGCATCGCCTTGAAAGAGTTTATTTCAAAACAATGTCACGCTAGCTGTACATTATCCCACTTATTACACGGCTACTTACTTAAAAGAAATCAATGATTTGACCTAAAAACGGTCCATCAGAGTTCAAGATCAGAACTGCGCCCATAGCAACGGTCTGCTATAAAGAAACAACGCTGTAATTGACCAATCAGAATCGAGTATTCAACAAAGCCGTGTAATAAGTCTTCGTTAATGAATACCAAATGATTTGTAAACCTTTAAGAAGTTGTTTGTAAAACATCTATAAACATTACACAGATGGATGGACCAGAAACAAATTATTAGCCATTGACAAAGTATTAACCATCTTTCAAAATAATGTTTATAGATGCTTTGGAAAAGTATTTATTTACCATTTGACAATGTATTATAATCATCAGTTGCAACTTTATAAGATTTTATAGATGGTTTACAAACACTTTCTTTAAGGTTTACAAATTATTTCATAATTATTACATATATATATATATATATATATTGATTGATATAGTAAAATCATAAAAATCGTATTATTATTAATACTGTTTGCAACTGTTAATATAACAAATTATAGTAATATATACTATATATATAATTACAACAACATTAAAACATTATTAATTACAATTTCACGGTTTGTTAACAGGAAAGTAACTATTAACTCAATTTTAGTTAAGTATCCATTATGGTAACTATACCATTTATAAATGGTGGTTAATATAAAGTGCTACCGGATTTTAGTAGATGAGACTCTTACACGGTTCATTTAAGTTTCCAGGCACAACAGTACAGAAACGCTCAGGATTCAGCTCAGTCGAGTTTGCATAATCATTAATGGAGAACAAAGGCTAGTACCCTCGTTTACTAGTTAATTGGTCAATTCTGGCACTGACTTAGCCAATAATATTTCCAATGAGCCTCCTTCTGTGATTGGTCACCCATTCGACGGAGGAGCAAGAGTCACTAATTACTGCCTCTCCCGGACAAATGACGATATTTGCGTTAAGTGCTCTGGTAATTACCGAGGCCTAATCCAAAGTGGACCCCTGATTAAATTTCGTCAATGTAGCTTTTTGTAATTGAAATGACACTCAGGGAAATTACGCCTTTCTGTCCCTGAGCCTGCATAAGAGTTGGGACAGCGTGATTCTTGAGTGTGTTACTTTCATCCTCCAACTCATTATTACTACTTCTTAATGACTGGTTATCAATTTTTAATACAGTAAATGTAGACCTCCTTAAAAGCTTGTTGATATTTGACACACTCACTTTCTCTCTCTTTTTCTTCTTTTTCCTTTCATTTCAGGCTGAGCAGGACAACGGCCACCCCCTCCCGGCCTACGCCGACCTCATTATCGAGATCCTGGACGAGAACAACCAGGCGCCATATTTCCAGTTTGCCACCTATCAGGGCTATGTGAGCGAATCCTCCCCAGTGGGTACGACTATCTCAGCCAGTGCTAACCTCACTGCCCCCCTGGGAGTCATCGCTCTGGATAATGACATTGAGGAGGTAGAAAGAAAGGGCCTTTTATCCGGCTATGCTCACCGTTGCCTACATTTTACACATGTCCACCCATGCATGCATGCATACAAACACAGAGCGCTTGTGGTGCATTGATTAAATATTGAGTTAACGTCCACATTTATTTATTCATATGTTTTTGTTGTGCACAGGAACACACTCATGAGTCATTTTCCTGCTGTATTTTTCTCCTTGTTGTAGCTGGATCCTGGTGATACACCTGTAGGTAAAGGGGGTGGATTTGAGATGCAATGACACTCACACACACACACACACACACAGAGTGCAAAATAGGGATGTCCCGATCAAGTTTCTTTTGCTCCTAATCTCTGATGTGAGTCCTTTTAATATGGACTTTCTTGTGAAACAGAGATTAATCCAATATTTATGTTTTCCTGCATAATACAGCTGCACTGTGCACACTTAATAGCTTAAAGTATTTATATCAGTAAAGCCAATTCAATTGAGGGATTTAACAGCTCTTCATTATTACAGCTTTAAGTTGGTGAAATATTTAGCGTAAAATATATAGCATCATGTAGTGTTTTGTATAATATCTTTGCAGAGATGAGTGGCAGTGTGGGGCCGTTGACGTAGGAAAGTTTGGACAGGATTTAGACAACTTCTCTTCATTTCCACTTAGAACAAAGTGCTGAAGGTTAAACGCTTTTGTTATGTTTGTTTAGTGTTCGTGAAAAGTACTCGCTTTGCTGGCACAGTGTCAGTATAAATAGAAACCGACGTCTGCTGTTGAGTTGCCCGCTATGCTGCTGCTGAATGATTTGGAGAAAATTTCTAATTGTGATTTTTTCGGACAGATATTGCGATTTGATTTCCGATTACATTTTTTAAAGTCAAGCTTCAGTTCAATATTTACCTTTTAATAGATTTAAAACATGTGGAGCATTACGATGGAGACACCATCAAAACATTGACTGCTCTATATTCCAATGAAAGGATGAAAACTTAAAGATATGAACATGTATTTTAATTTTCTTAATTGGCATTGAACAATTGAACAGGACAATTATCACAGAAGCTGTGACTGTGTTAAGTTAAGTTAAATAAATAAAGTAATAATATAAAAAAATTCAAAAAAATTCAATAAGAAAATAATAGGTCTTTTCTGTAAACAATCTCTGACATTGAAATTGGTAGGTCATTCACTTATGGCTCAAGAGCAGCATCTAAATATTGCACTAATCAATCTATTGTAATCAATAGAACATTATTATTATTATTATTATTTACTGTAACTTATAAATTGACAAACCACAGAAAGCAAAATCAAAAAAAGTATCGTCATTTAATTGTGAGTATTGTACATTTTTTGCGGAGCCAATTGAGCAAGGGGCCATATTTCTGGGGTTCCGGTGTAGCCAGCGGATAACCGGGTCAAGAGCGCTGCTCATTGTTTTACAATCGGATTAACAACTTGAGATGTGAGACTGGAGCCGAGAGGCGATGTGAACGACCGGATCGTTTCACAAGTCGCCAGTTTACAAGCTAATTTTAAACCAACAAAAAGCGAAATCATTGTCAGACGATAGCCGGTGAGTCATCTACATGTGAAGGCAGAATCTGTTTATAGAGATTATAACATTGCCTGTATTGATCCATTAAAAAAAACCTTCAGCTTGATCCCTACTCTGTAAACTGACTCGGGACATCCCTACCGTTTATTCATGCATCACTTTAACAAAAAGTAAAAACAAACTGAGAACACTCATCGCTGCTGGAGACTTCCTAAACAACAATTTGTGAGCTTTGCAGTGTGTCCGCAACTGCAGAAATTATGTTTTCTGTTCTTTCAAAATTTCATTAACGGTGAATTAAATGCTATGCAGGTCTCCAGTAATGACGGGTGTGTGTGTGGATCAACATGGCTGATACACTGACTTTTGTATCCTAATGGGAGTGTGTTTGCAGTGTGTTTGCTGTGCTGTGTTCTTCTTCTTTTTATTGATGTTTTTGCGATGGTTTTTCTGCAGTTTGCTTCAGTCAAAAGTTTTGCAGTGATTCACTTTGAATACCAACTTTACCCTTTTAAAAGAGTTATTTTTATTTCATGAATTGATTGTTGTGTGCGTAGTTGGATGAAGGGGGGTGTTTAGACACGTGTTTGACACATTTAACAAGCTGTGTGATTGCGTGGGTGCATGTTTGCGTGTGTTTTCACCAACAACAGTTGCTTTCAATTCCCTCAAACCCTAACTGCACTGATAGATTTATATTTGACTGGGTGGTCACACACACACACACACACACACACACACACACACAAACATAGCCAAAACAAATGACTACTACCTTTAGTTCATCATTCAAAATATCCCTTTACTCAGTCTTTGGAGAAGATTAACAAATCAAAGTGGAGTGGAAACAGAGATAACGGAAATCAATAAGCCACCCAGTCCTGATGTTTACCAAACTCTCTTAAGAGGACTCACTGATGGACGTGAATCGAAGTCGACTCGCCGCAATGGACCACAAAGTACTCAAGGTTTATTTGTTAAAACAAACTAACCACAGAAGTTATGACACGTCTTTGAGAAATGGCTCTTTTTTAAAAAAAAAAAAAAATGTTTTCAAGCTTATTTAGCAGCATGACACCCTGAACAAAAGCTGTCACATCCATATCTTTTAACGACTGCTTAATGTGTTCAATATTTTTTTCCCTACAAAGGAACAGAGGCTATAATGGGTGTATGTTGTTTTAGCAGAAGTAATTTCCTCTCGTCCTTTCTTTATTGATACTATCATGTTAAAAATATATTGGTTTCTGGTTCCATCCTCAGCTCCTCCTCCGATGTTGTCTGAAGACAGATGCCAGCAGATTACTTTTTCAACTCTTTGGCAGATCAAAATGTACTGTTTGATAGGTTTTCTCATCCCCACAGCTGCGGCCTTGAAGAAAAAAAAAAAAAATGACGAAACACTCATGTCACTATGGTAACGTGTTTCTTTTTGAACATCTTTCTGTTGGAAGACGAAAGACCCCATGGTAAAGATTACCCTGGATGACTACACCACGATCTTCAGCCTGACCCCGACTGGGATAATCCGCTACCTGAGGCTCATCAAACCTGTGGACCGGGAGAAGCAGATGGCCTATACTTTCACGGTAGGCCTCGGACTCAGCGGTAGCTATCTGCAAGACTAAAGCCCTGTGACCTACATCCTCCTATTCTGTGTATATTAATAGAAGTCACAGGTTAGCTTCATACCAAGAGGCACTTGCAGATGCAGAGCTGACCTGACACTTTTAGAGCAATATGACCTTTATGAGTGGTCAAATAGCAGTGAAGTAAAACTGTCTGTTCACTTGAATTTACAAATTTCCATCCAAAGGTGAACCGAAAGCACATCAGACTGAAATAGTTTTGTACATTCAGTCAGAAAAAAGACTTTTATCTTGTGTGACTCTCTACTTTATACCATGTGGAGCTTGATACTGTAATTATTATTATGATATTATAGTATAATAGTATTGTAATTATATTATTACTGTAAACATTCAGTTGCACCATTGTCTATGGGATCTTGATGATGCTTCTCCATTGTAATCTCCACAGTAATATAGTTGAGTTTACTTACAATTTATTCATATTCCTTAGCTTCTAACATTTCAAATGAGACCAAATATATGCATATAAGCCTTATGGTTGAGGAACAAGTCCTGATTAATTTTGGGTAGTTATTTATGTATTTTAAGTGAAAATATACACAAGTTTTTTTAAGAGGTTTAGAAAACTCATGTCTTCATGTAGGCAAAGCACAGGCAAATGAAGAACACATCTTCATCAGTTTGACAGCGCATACATGGCATAAAGAAATAAGCTGCACATACAGAAAACACAAACAAAGCAAGTTGTATATAGAGCATAATGAAAATGTCTGGCCAACATTAAAAAAACAATGAATACTTCAACAATTTGATAATGATTTTTGAAAATGAGCTAACACATTCATTTTAGTCTCAACATTCTGACTGTATGGTCCCCATATTATTGGAGATATTTGCGTTTGTCTAGCGTTATAGCCTGTTATCAATTACTAGCGTGCTCACTGCTCACCAGTTTTTAGTTTCCCCCCGGAAACGTATACTGTGTTGTGACTTAGTTCTGTTGTTGCAAAGCAAACTCTATTTGCTTGTGTCTTCTGTATGTGCAGCACATTTCTATATGTCCCTTATGTGCTGTCAAATTGACGAATGTGTTTCTTAATTAGCTTGCGTTTTATCTGTTTGCTGTGGCTCTTCAGATGCAGTTCCTTGAGCTCTCTCAGCCACCTTCAAATACACGTCTAATTGTATTTATACAATCTACAGTAAAAATAAAACTTGGTTACAAATCATTCAAGCACTCACACCAACAAAACTCTCAACTAACTCTTTGAAAAAAAGCAAATTTTCCCAAAATGTCAAACTATTCCTTTAAAGAGACATATCAAGAGTATATTCTGTGGGAACTCTCTAATCCTCTGATATATGAGACGGTTCAGTCTCAGTGAACGCCGCAGCTACCTTCATGTTCCATTAGGATTCTGAAGTGGGTAACTTCATCTTTATAATGTTTTATTAATCTTCTTGCTGTATGGGCTTTTTAGTGGGCTTATTTGAGTTTCTGTTTTACTGCTGTTACATTGACGTCAACAGACGGGTTTACCAAAGTGACTTGTTTCTGCGCTGCTCAGAGGGAAGGCAGCATCTTGAGTAATACAGTAGCTCCCTCCATCCAGGAGTATTCTGCTGGATTAGAGAGCATCGGCAGACCAACAGTGAGCTCTGTGGGAACGGTTCCCTAGAGAGTGCAGGAGTTTCTGAGAAGGGAGGATTCGGATCGCTGTAGATTCAGATGTAATGCTGCGTTTGGTTGGGTTGGTTTGGACCCTTTGGATCAGCAAATTATGAAGGTATGATATATTTATTGTGTTTATGTTTTTATCTATTTACTACTTCCATTCTTGTCTAGTATAGTTTTCTCTCTTGTTTGGGGTATGAGGATCTCGGATGCTGTTTTTGTTTCCTTTCAAGCATTTAAGCTCAGGATCTATTCTGACTCCACATTACAGTGAGAGCTGAGAGAGTGTGCCTCCGCTTTGCAGGGGTGATTCTTCAATACCGGTTTTACAAAGTGGGCAATATCTGTTTCTGAAAAGTGAAGCCAATGCTTAAATTTCCATTCCTTCTAATGGCCAGCAGGGGGCGACTCCTCTGGTTGCAAAAAGAAGTCTGAATGTATAGAAGTCTATGAGGAAATGAGCCTACTTCTCACTTGATTTATTACCTCAGTAAACATTGTAAACATGAGTTTATGGTCTCAATCTCTAGTTTCAAGTCTTCTTCTATAAAGCATGATGTTCGTTTACTAAATTATGATCCTATTTAGAGTCAAATAGACCATAAAGCAGGGTATGCTTTAGGGCGTGGCTACCTTTTGATTGACAGGTCGCTACCACGGCGTTGTGCGGTCTGGGAGTTGTCCGCGTTTTCATCTTACAACTTTAAGCCTTTCACAGTGTGTTTTCAGTTCGTGAAAGTTAATTGTAACACTTTTGTTGCCTACAAATGTCTTATTCAGCATTCGGTTGTCCTTAGCTCAACCCTCTCATGTCACTTCTGGTTGCAAAAATCAAGATGGTGACGGCCAAAATGACAAACTCGAGGCTTCGATACGTAGTCCACAAACTAATGGGTGACTGTGACTATGACCAAGACCACTTCTTAATCGCAATCCGAGCTTCTTCTCGCTTTGTTGACATAGCCAGGCCGGCTGCGCATGCTTTTAGTGCACGTTCATGCATGTGAGCGTGCCCCAGTGGCTAGCTCACGCCCGTTGCTCTGCACTGGTCTTATATGGCGGTTACAGCTGATAACGCTGTCCCGACTGACAGCGCCGTCATCGCGGAAGCGTAGCACCCACCTTCCGGTTCCCCCTCAGATAAACACAGTTATCTCTGTCAGCACTTTCGCCGTTGTTTTGCAGTGTTAATGCTGTTAGCGTGGTTAGCTGCGAGCCACCGGCTAGCCGTCGCCATGTTGAGAGCCATTGAGAGGCTATAGAAATGCTCCCAATCCCATATTTAGCGCCATTAACGTGACCTTTTTGGCCACAATAATCATGAAAATTTGATACGAGCACATTGTGTATACTTGGATCAGAGTTTATATTGCGTATTCATATGTTTATATAGGACATGCTACAAGAGCTATTAACATGAACTAACAGGCTGTTGCTGTGTAACTGTGGCCTGAAGCATCTTTTTAGGCTTTAAGTGTATTTTCTTCTGTTTTACGCACGTAACATGAGTGATTGTGTATTTGGTTCTAAGCGCTTACATACCGCCAGTTCAATACATGAGGACACGAGTCAATACAATGAGTTAAACTCATGAGTCATAAATGTTTTCTTCAACTCTAACTGATCTTTTAGACTATAGACGTTGCATTTTGTAGAAATAATCTTAATTGAATCCAATGCTTTCTGAATGTGTTTGCTAAAAGCTTGTTAACATAATGTTTATTAGATAACGGCATTGAGGCTTTGAAAGTTCTGCTTTTGCTTTTCCGAAGATGATGTTATTTCAGAGATGTCATTGAGAGAAATCTTTGCTTTGCGTAAACGCTAGCATCAAATCAATTTCATAATTACTCTCTGCGCATCCTGGACTGGAAGGAGAGAGAGAGATCCAATTTAGATAAATATCAGCCTTCAACGATTATATAGTTTATTTTTCGTGTCAGTTGTTATTACTGTTGGTGTGTGTGTTTGAGAGGGATGAGGAGGCAGGCGTTACGTTGTTTACATCTGTTCTGTGTAACATGTGTTTGTACAGAGTTGTGTCGGCACATGTGTACAAGTACGGAGTGTCTATACATCCAGTTGCGATGAGAATCCAAATCTGCTCTCTCTCTTTTGGCTCCCAAAATGTGTCTGGCGTCTCTCTCCTGGGGCTGGCTGGAGAACAGAGACGCCGTTTGATTGGAGACAAAATAGCTGCTGTCTTGTCATTGCGTGTTTCTGTACAGCACAGTGCATGTTTAGCTCCTACTAAAGGCACCCTCCTGATGTACAGCAAGATGGTCATTTCCATTTTGGCACATAGTGCAAATATTTGAAGGAAAACAATTTCCCCGCACAGAAACATGTATTTTTTGCAGCTGCCACACTTGTTGTTTAGATCTCCTCTTTCTTCCTCTTCATTTGTTGTTTTTCTCGATGCATTTCCTTTCTCCCTGCCAAGTCCTGGAGATCAATGCCGCCAAGGACAAATAAACACAGAGTTTGCTCAGTTTGCAAACTGTCCTTTAGGCAAGCTTTGTACAAGCTCCCTCTTCTGATCTCCTTAAAGGCATTTCCAACTTTAACGGAATGAAAAATGGACGAATAAAAAGGGAAAGTGTAAGTGACTTAATGGCGGTGGTAAAAACAAGTTTGACGCATTGTCTTATCAATGCAAAACAGTCCTGAAAGCATAAGCTTGAATAAAAAAAACAGTTCTTTGTTTACTTGTCTTCAGTTTTCTAAAGCTACAACATGTATTTCTCTTGTTTGTGTTTACAGATGGTGGCATCAGATGGCGTCCAGCAGAGTATCCCTGTAACTGTCAACATCCTGGTCATTGATGCCAATGACAACACGCCCACGTTTGCCGAGGTCTCCTACAGCATTGAAGTCTTCACAGACATGCAGCCGGGGGAGACGGTACTACAGGTAATCAATCCAGCAATCGTTCTCTCGCCTTTACTCCCTCTCTTTTGGTCTCTCGCTCCGGCACTCTGCTTTTACGCCTCCCTCTTTGTCCCCATTGTGCAGAATCTCTCACACGCACATGTTCTTTCACGCTCAAAGTAAACAGCCACGCCAATCCAGTGCCCAGTTACCCTTCGTCTCATCTGCAGTCATGACAGACAAGTCAGAGAGGATGTTTCACTCCGTCTTCAGTGCACTGCACGCCAGGGAAACCTGTTACCCAGAAGATCAGCTGCTTTCATAATGAAGTAAATTCATTGTCAACGATAACCATTTATCAATCTTTCCCCTTGCAATAAAATGGATTTTTAAAACAGGATTTTATATGTTTTGATAAATTGTAAGAATTGGGCCTCAAGCAGGAAGCGACATACAAACAAAAATCCCTCCCCTTTTTGTTTGAATCCTCAATTTGTTAGTAATACCCATTGACTTCTGAGATTCACCAATGTTTTTCTTATTTTTTGCTCTTTCACAGTCCACAAATTTTAAGGAACGCAAGGAAACATATGTTTTAAAATGATATGAAAGTAATCCAATTTAAATTATTAAATGTTTTAGAGTAATTATGGTTGGATTATTAAATTTGTGTGCTGAAGAAATACTATTGGTCCATTGATCCCAATTAATGGCTGACCCACGCTAAAAGATTTTTCAAATCTTAACAGATGTTGAAAATGTGAGAGACCCCACACATAATGACACGTTATGTTACATTTAACAGTTTATTCTCCTATAGTGTGTGGTGAGAAACGGTTAGGTCAAAACAGCACGCAACACACTAACAGATTCCATTCATGAACAAGAATGGAAATATTATGCTATCAAATGTGACTTTAGTGTAAACAAGCATGGCAGACGATGGGCAGGAAGAATTAGCGATGCTAGTTTTGGCATTCCTTTTACTGAAAATTCACAGAGTATGGATGGATGAGGTCATGGAAACACGTAAAATAAACACTTGTGTTGTTGCCACAAATTAACAAGTTGGTCCTCCATTCCTGAGGTCCATCTTATATGCTTTGCGTTTTGCATTAGTCCATGCATGAGCTGCAGCCGCCACAGCGGCGGTTGTTGTCCCTCCGCCTCAGTTAGCTATCTATCTAACAGCTATTGGCTATCGTTCTTTTCCAGGTGACTGCATCATCGGCTGTCCTCAGGGTTCCCCACACACAACAGGATATCCGATCATAAATATTGAACATGTTTAATCTTTACGATTTTAAATCAGTGCGACGGGGATGGACTTCCGAGCCAATTGGGGGATGTAAAAAACACTCTTAACATACCTCATACCACAGGAATATCTGGAAAGATCATCTTTTGAACCATCAAAAAATCTATGTTTTTTTCCCGTTCAGATGCATTCCGTGGTCCATCTATCTTATCTTATCTTATCTTATCTTATCTTATCTTAGTTTGTGTTCTTCTAACAGCCTTTTTGCATCTCTCCAATTCTTGGGCATATGCCAGAGAATTTGCCCACAGCACGATACCTGTCCTTATATGGTGTTTAGGGGGCGTTACCTAATGTATGCGAATAATAAACAATCGGCCACACACCTCCAATTTACGATCAAATGGGATTCATCATTCAGCACACCTGGGTAAGAGCAGATTTGGATGGTTAAGAATGTTTGATGCATCTGGAGTTGACTTTTCTTATTTATTCTCTTACAGAAAATATAAGAGGAATATAAGAGAGTGTTGCTGTTAATGATTTCATTAGAGCACTGGCTTTAAAGGCTTTTCTTTTCATAGATGCACCTATACACATACTAAAACCAACTAAAGCAAGCTTTCATGCACATGCACAGGACATGTGTAAGGACATGCGTAGGTACATATATATGCACACACAGTGAATCTAAATGTAAATCCATAACCCCATTCTGCTGTGTCTATTAAGGTGAGGAGTTCCATCATTTCATTGTCTCGTATTCGGTAGTCGGAGCATGTCCTTCAGTTGATCTGTCCTCTCAGCGCAGCCTCTCCAAAAAAAATGTCAAACCCTTAAAAGGTCAAGTTTAATCAGTCTTAAAAATCTGTCGTTTCGCCCTCCCTGAAATGAGGCCAGGGGTCACAGAGTGTCTGGTACGAGCGCTTAACCGATTTTTATAAGCCGTTTATGAGAGCCACAGGCCCCCCGGAGGACGCTGCTGCTTATTTGATGCTACAGCTTTTACTCCAACGTCAGGAGCATGAAAAAGGAGGTCTGGGCAGCTTGGATTAGAGTTTCAAGGCCTTAAAGATAAAAAAAAAGCCAACTACACCATGAGGTCTCATAATTACAAACAGCGGGATTCCCTAAATACAGTAATGGGCTTTTGGGAAATTGTGGCTGCTTAATTCATTTGATAACTATGCAAGACATATATTTATATTGTGCTTTTTTTCATCTTTCCACATCTTTATAATCCATCTCGTATGAAAGGAATTAATTCCATCCAATCTAAACTTTATTGATCATTAAGGTTACCAAACTGCAATCCCTGGGAGTGAAGATATCGCAGCGGAAAAAGTCAGTAGTGTGTATACTCTCAGCTAAATGCCAACAATTTGTTCCTATCTATACAAACAAAGGTCATGTCTCTATTAGTTGATAATATGGCACCAAAATGGATTCTGCTGTGGGTTGGCAACTTGACTGAAGTCAGTCACAAACCCCTGCTGAGAAATATTTACCGCATGACTGGTTCAGTAAGCATGTTGCTGGCAGCTGTGCACAACTCCCTCCGCAAAACCACAAAGTACAGATAGAAATATCAACATATTATAATCTGTCTGTCTTTTTCTCTCCCTGTGTTCTCCCAGTTAACAGCAGCAGATGCTGATGAGGGACTGAACGGTCTGGTGACCTATGAGATACTAGCCGGCGCCCAGGGAGACTTCATCATTAGTAATCGCTCTGGACGCATCACTGTGGCGCCTGGTGTCACTTTGACTGTGGGACGATCCTACGCACTCACTGTCAGGGCCGCTGACAATGCACCAGAGATCCAGAGAAGGTATTGTTCAGTGCAGTAGCTCCCTGTTGTCTGCGTTTCCACCGCGGTCTAAAGACCTGCGGAGATTAGGCAGATTAGTTCGCTGACGTATGAAAAAGCAAAATGACGTGAGATGAGGGCTGCTGGTGGGTCACAGCAGTAAACACACTCTGCAACCTGCAGTTCAGTGTTTTCGCCTGTTTCATCAAAAAAACACATTGGAAAAATATAAACATTAGAAAAAAATAAAACTCACTGTGACGTCGATGTTTACTGCTGCGTATATTTACTGATGCACGTTGGATGGAATGAATGAAATGCAGAGGAGGAAAGTGAAACTAAGACCTTCTGTCTCCACAGTTAATCATCTGTTGAGTGTTTGATATTTATTTATTTCTGCTTAACTTTTCAGAACTTTTCTTCCTCTCATTCACAGCACCACCGTGCTGTCTCCCTCTTCTAACGTTAGCGCTCGCCCTCACGATCTCTCTAACTCTTTTTTCTCTTTATCTTTTATTTAATGAGTCGGGAGGCCGACAGCTGAGCCTAACTTTACTTTCACTGTTATCAGACGAAGAGAAATATTCTCTCCTCATCCTAAAATGGTCTTAAATCGATACTAGAGTTCTTCCTTGTTTATGAATGAAGCGGTACACGAGTTGAAGCAACGGTGCTGTGTGTGTGTGTGTTTGACCAAGAAGCAATGGTCATCCCTACAAACGTTCCGATACTTTCAGAAAGTACTACCCCTCCTCGACCAAGGCCTTTTTGGGGGGTAAAAAGACCCCATAAAATGTCCCTTACATAAGACCGTAATTAAGACACAATGAGTTCCTCAAAAGGTTCCTTGTTTTGAGGGAAAGTCCCTGCGGTGGAAACAGGGCTTGGCAGTCAGTTTAATTTGTGTGCCTCCTCAAGGCTGCAGAGGAGCTACCAGCATGTGTTGTTTTACAAGTCTTATTTAATTCAATATGTGTAATCATAGAAATTCATAAGTTAGCTTCTGGATGACATGGAAAGTTTTCTCTAGGCTGAATTATGAGGAAGTATCATTTCTGACTAGCTGTTGTGAGTCAAAAAACAGATGGCCTTTTTCCATCGAACACTGTAGAGATTCTGGTACGAGGTGTTTCGTACATTGTCTCCTGTTTAGCTTGTGATTAAAAAACAAAGAATTTTGTGCAAAAAGCAAAAAAAGTTCAGCTTTTATATAAGACATTGTAGTTGAGGGTGGAATAATTGGCCTCTTTGATTTCATCAAGTAAAACTAAGACTGGCAAAAACACATTTAATCTGCCCAGGATTAAAACAAGCAGCGGGCTATAGATTGACGTATTGACACAATGTACTACTACTACTACACGTCGGATCATCTTCAAGTACATGTACGTGTACCTTTATAACAGTTCAACTAAAGATGTCTCACAGTGAATTAATAAATAATCAACACAGTCAGTTCCATTCTCATGTGTGCTGCTCTGAACAACTAAAAACAAGCAGGCTGATTTTAAGCATGCAGATTCTTCACTCATGAACAAATCATGAATAAAAGGCTTGTATTGTTTTTGACACTTAGGAATGTTAAAAAAAAAGAAACCAGATGTGCCCCAGATAAAGATCCCACGTAAAAGAAATGCGACCAAAACCTGTTGAGTTTCTGTTCCCTTTTCTGCAATCAGGTTTATACATTGTGAGAGCCTTTTTTACTATGCTGTGGGCAAGGTACTTGAGGTTGCCACGGTGCTGTCAGTGGGCTGATGTGTGCTTTTCTTTCTGCCAGGAGCTCCATCACTACAGTGTACATTGAAGTTTTGCCTCCCAACAACCAGAGCCCCCCACGCTTCCCTCTCCTCACCTACAACCTTGAAGTCAGCGAGGCCATGAGGATAGGAGCTATTCTGCTCAATCTGCAGGTGAGTCACTAACCCACAAATCACACACAGACAAGGCACATGCAGATAGGAAAATGTGAAATTGAAGGAGGCATTTGGTATGATGCTACAGTGTGATGACTTTTTTAATACATTGTTAAAGGGACTATTTGTAACTTTCAGAATTGCTTGTTAACAGCGACACCTGTGGCCGTTAAGTCAACGAAAGTCAGCGTCAGGCTTGCGCTTGCTCGCTCTAAATAGACATGAACGAGCATCGCTCAAAACAGTGAGGCGACACACGTCAGCTAAAACCACAATATCACTCTATATTTCAGTTGCTTGGCAGTAATGTTAGCTGACCAGACAAAGGTCTCCTGATCCTAGTGTTGGCTTTTCCTGCTGAAGCCCCGCTGCTTCAGCCGCTGAAGCAGGAAGAGAAACGTTATTGTCTCCGACTGCGCCCACAGGGAGACACCGGCACTCGGTTGGAGACGATAACGTTTCTCTCTGCAGAGCCCCATCACTTCACAAGACGCAGCAAACCTCTATTGGTCTGGAGGAGCTACAGCAGTTATTTCTGCACAAACGTCCACTGTACATTCACTAGATATTCTCAGAGCTAAACTAACTCTTCTGCAGTGTGGAGTGAGCGTGCATGAACGTGAGGTGGAGCGAGAACGTGCAAGTTGTGTGAGTGAAGACAAGCAGGTAGAGGAGCGGTCTGAACAGCGTAGCCACATGCGAGTGCGCATATTCGAGCGCGCATGGGACACCGACCCGGTAGATTTATATGTGTAAAAAGTTACAAACAGTCCCTTTAAAAGGTAGTAAAAGTATTTTTCAATCTAGACCCTATTTTCCCATGTTTTTGTGTCTAACTGACTAATATATTGCGGCAGGGATGATGTATATCTGTAGCCCAACCAGGAAGTTAGCATCGCACTGGTTCCCTCAACAAAAAGCCAATGGGATTTCTCCCATTTTTCCTCTCATCACTCCTCCAAGAACCTTCCTTGCGCCTCGATCCTTGCTCCTCCGTGCAGAAATAAGAGCTTTGGGACGGTCTTCAAGATGGCGCACCAGAACAACTTTCGGTTCAAGCGAGGAGCGAGGAAACTACAAATATAAGACGCTTGGGATGTACCTGGAGATGCTGCTCACCTGCCCTCGCTCAATACCGGACCAATTTAAAACATTTTTGTACACATTAATCATTTAGATACAAAACATGGGGAATTATGGTTTAGGTCGAAAAAATACCAAAGTTACCCTTTAAAGTATATTGTAGTTTTAGGCAACAACACATTTTCTCCCTTTTCTCCCTCACATTTCACTCCCCAGCATACAGTACGCTCACCTTCACTCCAGTCAAGCATCCTTGTTGCTCAGCTGTCATATCTCATAGCCTTCAACTTTAATGGCACCATTTGATCTTCAAGAACATGCATTTCTTTTCCTTCCCCCCAGGCCACAGACAGAGAAAACGACCCGATCACGTACCGCATTTTGAGTGGGGATTCCCAGAAGGTCTTCAACCTCTCTGAAACGTAAGTCCAGATAATTATTTATTTATTTTCAAGTACAGACGAGGCCCTTATTCCCTCCAAGGCTTACATTTACGGAAAGATGGTTGTGTGTATATATATATATATATATATATATATATATATATGAATGGATGGAAAGGCTAGTAAATTATTGATCGACAGAACTTTTTTTATCATAAGTTCCTTTGATAACATGATTTTAAAATGAGAATAGCAAATACGAGTTTGCATGTTCGTCTTGTGTCTGCGGGGGTTTCCTCCAGGGTCTCTGGTCAAAGTTCAACAACATGTAGGTGACTGTAGGTGAACTGGAGACTGTAAATAGTTTGTTGGTGTGAATGTGTTTGCCTATATACTATATGGTGTACCCCACCTCTCTCCCACTGCATATTGAAAAGGATAGTTGTATGGAAAATGGATGGATGGTAACAAGCCCCTGGAAAACTAGAGTTTTATATTATTATTATTTTATAGTTCTGAAGGCTACTCTTCAAACTCTGACATCAGTTTGAGAGTTGATTGAGGTTTCTTTTAGATACAAGACAAAGCTGTCGTGTACAATGGCTTGTTTATCGGTGGCTGGCTTTTGTGTTCCATGCTCTCAAGTGAAAAGGCTGGACAAACAGACACGGTGTTCTTTCCTTCACTGTGGCGGCCGTGGAAGAGGCCCTTCAAACAGACTAGGCAGGGTCTGACTATAATCATTAGATTCCCTCTGATGATACAGACTGCCAGAGCGAGTGATGGTGGTGGGGAAGACGGAATGAGAGGAGAAAGGATTGTGATGGTAGGGACTAGATGCTGACGTACCTATTATTGGTTTTGGCTGATGCATTAGCCAATATATGACTTTGTTTTATTAATACTGGCGCTGGCTGCTGGCACTGTCAAGAATCCCAAAGAACCAAGTTGAAAAGAAAATCACAAGTTTCCGTCAAAAGGATTTACAATCTGTATCGCTTTAACAGGAAGGAAAAGGGAAGAAACCTCCTCTGTGATAAAGTTGTAACACACTGAATGCGATGACTGATTCGATGAGTGACCGGTATACCGTTGCTAAAATGTCCTGCCTGACATTAAAACCTTTCAGCCTCCCCAGGAGAAACATGTGCTGTTGTTGGGCCTTTGATCCCGTCCGCATGTTGTGTGAAGGACAGGTGGTGGTCGATCTCAGTGCCCAGGTACTTAAAGATATCAACCTGTTCCACCACCTGCCCCTCCAGTCTGAGTGGTCCAGAGAGAGAGAGAGAGAGAGTGTGGGGAGTAATAATAATATAGGAGCCAATATGCATCAATCTCTTTTATTAATGCATTGATTAACTGTTATATTTACGACATACATAAATGGATCTTAGATTAGAGGTCTATTGTTGAGTGATTGGTTACACTTTGCAAGGCACTAATATATTGCTCAGTAGTATGACGAGGTGAACAGGAGAAGTTTCTTTCATATGTCATCCGAAAGTTCAGTTCACACAGATTAAAATGAACTAGTTCACGTTCATAGTTCACAATTTTGAAAAGGTCACAGTCACAAAAATTGAACTAGTTCACTTTAATGTCTTCCGTTTTTTTTTCTTTTAAAGTGGTCAGATGCTGTGGTGTTTAATTAGTCTTTCAGACTTATTTTCAGCATCTGGTTCCCCACCACCAGGCTCAGGGACAGCTTCATACCACAGGATATACAAGACTCTTGAACTATTGAGCTCCTGAGCTCATCAGGCAGCTGCGGCTCAGAGGTAGAGCGGATCGATCCTTAAGTCCGCATGTGTCCTTGAGCAAGATACTTAACCCCAAATTGCTCCCGCTGTGCCATCGGTGTGTGAATGAGTATTTAGAGCAGATCCTGATGTGAAGGTTGGCACCTTGTATGGCAGCCTCTGCCATCAGTGTATGAATATGTGTGTGTGAATGGATGAATGCTGACATGTAGTGTAAAGCGCTTTGAGTGGCCGGAAGACTAGAAAGGCGCTATATAAATGCAAGTCCATTTACCATTTACCATCACTACACCATTATACTGTCACTTTATCTCTATATACTTTACGTACTGTTTTACAAACTGTTTACATCTCTGTAGGCTATATATTTATTTGTATGTGTGTGTATATATACATATATTAATTACACAGCGTTGTTGAATACTCAATACTGATTGGTTAATCACGGCGTTCTGCGATTCTATGGGCGCAGTTCTGATGTCGGACTCTGGAGGACCGTTTTTGTGTCAAAATATTGATTTCTTTAGTAAGTAGCCGTGTAATAAGCGGTTATAATGTACAGCTAGCGGGTCATTGTTGTGAAAGAAACCCCTTCAGGGCGATGAGAGACCCCTCTACTCGCATCGAGCTGCAGCATCGCCCTGTCAGGGTTTCTTTCACAACAATGACCGGCTCGCTGTGCATTATCCCTTACATATATATTATTATCATGACCTCTCATATGCATATACATTACTATATTCTTGTCTAAATTCAGAATACTGTCTACCAAAAATGTATATTACTTTATTTCATTATTTATTTATGTTTACATTTTGGCCCTATATTTGAATTTGCACTACTTTATGTCTTAAATTCTCAGGTTGCTTTTACTTGTGTGATTTTATTTTTTTTTAGATAGGCTTACATATATAAGGAGCATTGTTGATGGGAGCCTGAGATTCAGGAGCCAACGACTGCTATGTTGTAATTGTTATGCAAATGAGAATAAATAACAAAACCGCCACGTGCACAAATGTGGTCCTGTGAGCACGGGGCTGTAACGAGCGCTCGCTCAACACACGCTCGCTTGTCAAGTTGACTTTTGAGACTTTGGAGGCAGAGATGGAAAAGACAGTAGCTGATGTCTGTTTACGCTCCTTTGATAGCACTGCCATGCCAGCCTCCCGAGAGTTAACGAGGCTCTTGTTCATGCTCATTAGTCGCAAACGGACATATTCCACTCACCGAAATAACATGAGCACGTTCAATGAATTGCGCTCTTTTAGCACGTTCACGCACAACGCTGCCGAATAGCATTAACGTGCATGTAAGCCGAAAGAAAAGAATGAGACACGTGAATTTCTACCAAGCCGGGGCGATTAGGTCAGAGCTAGCTGAAGCTGATAGGCAGAGCAGAACTCAGAAGTACTCTGTGGAAATAATCACAGAGGATCAAACTTTATTTGATAGCTGGTTCTATTCAGGTCTTCCTTCCTCTTTCTCTCCAGCTGAGTACCCTTCTCAGCCTTTCTGCTGTCTGAGAAAAGACGGGGCATAAAACACCAAATATTTCTGGAGAGGAATTGGACCTCAAATACCTTACCTTACCTTACCTTACCTTACCTTACCTTACCTTACCTTACCTTACCTTACCTTACCTTACCTTACCTTACCTTACCTCTCATAATCAACATCAGCATTTGAAAAAACCCACCTCACTCTACCACTCCTCGGGAGCAAGAAAAAGGCATAAAATATTAAAGTGGTCAGTGCTTTTTACCCTTAAATAACCAAGCAAATATGGAGGGAAGCGACGTGGGGAGACTGAAAATGCAGGACGCTGCCAGACACGTTTCTCACTAATTGATTAAAGCCTCTTTTGTCTGCATCCTCAGTCTCCCAGCTATGCAAGGACAAGCTGTGTTGCAGCAGTGGATCCCTGCCTTTTGTTTACTCTAAATCTGCTCCAGTGTTAAAATTGTTTGTTTTATGGGGGCATGTTTACTTTATGCTTTCACAATGGTAACGGTAAGTAGAAACACAGTGACACAATCAAATAATGGGACTGCGATCCTTGCTGTTGTAATCTCTTAAACCAGGCATGACAGAAATCTTGTTGAAATAGATACATCTCCTTAAGTACGTTCTCCGTATGGCAGAAATATTACAATCCCCTTCACAAGCTCTCAGCAACCGAGCAATATAATAACTTCAAGCAGGTGCTGATTTAGCACATGATGAATCAAAGAATGATTAGCCGGTACGCTTGATGAGTGTGCAGTATACAGAGCCCTATACGTCACGCTCTCATTTTTCAACCCTTCAGAACCCCAATATGAATCAGTGAAGAGATTTTCGCATTGCTGCATGTTGGGATTCAGGCGACATATGGGGCTGGCTCAGTCCAGCTATTATGAATAATGAGCTCTCAAGTCTATAACTTCTTATAAATGGGGCAGGTTGTCCCGAGGGAAAAAGGAAAGGAATGCTTCAGATTCACTCACCATTATGGTGGTGAGCAGGGCGCACTCTTGAGTCCATGTCTGTCTGTCAGCCACCAGGCGCTATAAAGAGAGCATTCAGAGCATTCACAGTTCACACATCATAAACAAGTATTTCTAATGAAGTCCCAGGTCTGATGATCACTCCAAGATGTGTCACATATTCTGTACATAGTGCTTGCAGTAGATCCATGAAATATTCAAGTACTGGAAAAAGTACCTCCTGATGACCCACTAAATATACATGTCAGCCGCACCAATATACGAGCTGGATGTAGCTTTTCGCAGATATATTGGTATTGGCGTATGTGTCGGCTGATGAATACGAAATGTCAATACAGAAATGTCAAAGATGTGTTTGAAGTAATTTAGAAACACCGTCTCAGTTTTAGAGTTTGTCCACCAGAGAGGACTGAATAGTTAATTTCAACTATAAAATGTTCAATTCAATACATACTGTGTGGTCAGAATTCTTAATAATACCAATTTACAGTAAGGGATCCTTTTAAAAATGAATAGCAGCCTATATGTCACTCTATATGAATATTAATACAATACAATTTGAACTTTATTTATGCAGTTTTTAATCCTATATGAAGTCTAAAGGTTCTCTATGCAATATTCAGAGCATTTTGAAAGCCATGTGGAGGCAATGCAAATGCTCCCAATCTCGCATTTTGCACCTTTAACATTGCAGTACAATTGTAAATAGAGCTAGATGGATAAATCCCTCATGTCAATTTTAGCTTATTGCAGATATAGGTATAAGCGTATATGTTAGACATTAAGTAAGTTTCTTGGTCACAATTATTTAAATAAATAAATCTAAGGGATCTGTATCCAGATTGTTTCTTTATGTGATGTGTTTATGTTTAAAAAATTGCTATCGGCAAATATATTGAATTGTTTTTTTTACACTTCGAAATATCAATTTTAGTATCGGCCTCAAAAATCCAGTATCGGTCGGGTTATAATCAACAGATCTTGCTCCTGTTCTTTTTTGTTGATGACAGCATCCACATTTGGTGCCAAAGCTTTTTTGTAGCATCTCAAAGTCACAAAAACCAAACCTAGAGGCCCCGCCAACTTTGATACGTGAACTTTTTTCAGTGCCAGTGCAAGTATCCAATTGGCAGCCGATTGTCTTGCTTCACAGTGAAATTGAAACTGAAACCGAAAAAGAGTTCATAAGAAGGTACACTTCTGAACAAAACACTAACAGAGTCAGTTCTAATTAAATTGACTCAACACAAGAATTTTAAATGATACAATTCCTCCTGGCTCTGTTTTCAGGCTTTGAAAAAATGTAGCCCGTGACGGGAGACTCTGGCTGAAACAGGTCATTTCAGAGAGAGGACGTTCCTATTACTGCTCCTGGTTGAACTATTGGCAACATTTTCTCTTCATCTCTGAAACGCTTCGCCGATATTGTAGCTCGCCAGAGCCTCGAGTCACAGTTTGGCATCTCAAAGGGCTTTACAGGCCCACAAGTTTGCAAAGATACAAGGACTGTAGTTCTCATAGAATTGCCGCGATATAACGGCATCGGGATCGCAATGATAATCAATGATGATATTTGACTAGTACTCCTACAGGTTACTGTGTGCAGGATGATGTTTGAAATGAATGAATAGTACTCATACTGGTTACTGTATGAAGCACGTGCACATCGTCCCCGTCCCCCAGCTTTAAGTAGGGCTGTGTGTTGGCAAGAACCTGGCGATACGATCATGATACAGGGGTTACGACTCGATGTATTGTGATATATTACGATACTGTAAGCAAGGCGATATATTGCGATATTTCAAATCTAATTTTAGGAAAACTGTCATAGTATGAAGAGCACACTACCATATGTTTAAAAAATGTGTAAAAAAAAGTTATCTTCTTTTAAAGCAATCAGAACAGTGGGATCTGCATCTGCATTTATCACAGTCCTTGTAACATCCAACGTCATTGCACTACTTTAAGAGGGCAAATACACTGAGAGGGCGCATCTCTTTGGAAATAAAATAAAGTATTGAGTGGGTTAATGTTTGCATGTGAACTATTAATTAAATATCAATATAGTTTTGTTGAGAATCGATACAGTATCACGACATATAATATCGCAATATTCTATATTTTCTATATTTTCTTACACCCCTAATCTTAAGTGATTGTTAACGTATCAAAGTTATCTGAGGTAAATCATCCACGCCACCCGGCACTATCGTCCTGTACATCAAGTCCAATTTACCATTCAGAGACATGATCTGAGCAGAATGAAAGACTGACTTAGTGTGACTCGGATGGATGGCCCCTAACCTGCACCATTGTCGCTCTAGACGATGCTGTTAACAGCACCCTGTCAGTCTGACAACATCTTTTCATTTGCGTTGGCTGGGGAGAAGAGGCAGGACGCTATCGCACATGATCAGTGAACCTCTCAGACCCAGTCGCTCAAGTGTAGTTCAGCGCTCCAGCTGTAGTAAGAAACAAACTCCCCAGGCTGGCTAAGTGGCATTAATCATTCTAATCTTTGTCATCAGCAACATCAAGATCATCATCATTATCACCGTAATTATGACAATTATCACTGTATATCTTCATTATCATATTCGCATCAAAGCTTCCTGTACCTTTAGTTTCACTGAGCTTCACTGAGTGGCCTATTTTCTACTGTCGTGCTTCTGTATAAATAAACATGAGCACAGCGGCCCGGTGAAGGATGGCGTGCTGCATTTTTATGGTGTTTTTAGAAAGCTGTGTTTGCCCTCTTGAACCGCCGATCATCAGGCGTATTGGATTGAAAGCAATGTGTTCACCATAACTTGGGGCTAGTGCTTTGAAAAGTAGACGATGTTAATCGAGGTTTCTGTAATTTGCCTGTCAGATGTTTAAGATGGGGCTCTATAGTTTGACGGTTATGGGCCGGAGAGGCAGGGAAGAAGCGGCGGTCAGGTTCTGCTTGGCCCGTTTGGCCAAAGGAGCTTTAAATTAGAAATGTGAAGGAGCAAAGGGACAGCAGGGGAATTGCAGCGGGCATTAATCTGGCAGCGCGTTTAGATGCATTCGTCTTTCCTTTCCGTTTGCAGTTCTGGCACAGCCTCTCCCGAGTGTGATACTGAAATTGTTTTGTGCATGCTGCGTGTGTTTGTATGCACTCGTGCTCACATGCCTCGTGCGCCTGTGTGTGCAAACGAAGATAATTCAGCGTTCTGCTTGGGAATGCATCCACACTTTGTGTGTTGCCATGTCAGAGTGCCAAATTATACCTTGTGAACGAGCAGGAGGGCCGCTGTGTCTGTTGCAGTCATTGGAAAGGAAGCATGAATCTTTCTGTCTGTAGTCCATGTGCTTTGGGAGCAAGAGGCGGGCTACAGAGAGGGAAAGACAGAGTGGGAGCATTTAAAAGCCCACCTGCTCTAAGCTAAAACTCATCCTCTTCTATCAGCAAGCGTGTTTTATAAATCTGTCTAATCTGGAAGTAAATAAACTCTGAAGTGCGGCTCTCTCCATCACCCTCTGTTGCATCAGCGATAAAGTATTCAAAACTTTAGTACAAATCCTTTTATATGAATACTCGTGCTGTCGAAGTTAATGCAAGAATAACACGTTAACGCATTAACGCAACTTCCGGGCTAAAACCTAAGGAATCCATTGGTACCAACCATGTCATACTAGCTTGTCGTGAAGGAGGCTTTATAACGCTACCAAATTTTGCTTAATTTTGGTGAGGAAAAACTGGCATGGACATTTTCTTGACCTCTGACCTCCAGATATGTGAATGAAAATGGGTTCCCACGAATCTCCCCTTTACAGACATGCCCACTTTATGATAATCACATGCAGTTTGGGGTAAGTCATAGTCAAGTCAGCATACTGACACACTGTGACAGCTGTTGTTGCCTGTTGGGCTTGAGTTTGCCGAGTTATGATTTGGGCATACTTTGTAATGCTAAATGCAGTACCTGTGAGGGTTTCTGGACAATATTTGTCATTGTTTTGTGTTGATAAGAGTGTTAAATACTTGAAAAATCTCCCTTTAAAGGTACATTTTGAACAGATACAAAAATGACAATCGTGAATAATCGCGATTAAATATTTTAATCAATTGACAGCCGTATTGAATTCTTTTCATATGACACAAACAACAAATGCGGGAACATGACTAAATCCCTATATTGTGTTGCTTTTTTGGAAGTTGTTGGCTTAATGTCTCAAGTTGTTATTGTGTATTAGTAATACAAGTATCTTCTCTGACCCCTCTCTACAGGATTGGCCTTCTGCTTCTGGGAGAGCCTCTGGACAGAGAGACCATGGACCAGTACCGTCTGATTGTCACAGCCTCCGACGGCAACCCTGGAGGGGTGAGGCACACAACCCTCTTTATTACACTATTGGTCTGATTCTTTTGGGGTCTGTGATCCTCAAACATTTTGAACACCTTCAGCTAAAATAAGATCTTCTCATACAAGCTTATTAGCTCGGAAATTTGGCTCGCTGAACCAATGTGCTTCATTAGCCTGGAAAATCTAACGGCGCGTTTGAACTCACAGACTTTAAAGCCGGAGTCGGGAACATTGAGCAAAGATGATGAAAAGTTATAACCATGTAACTGTCACTATATCCTGACAGTAGTGCATGAGACAGATGATCTATGAAAAAAATTCATGTTCCTCTGCATTTTCATAGAGCTCCTAATGGCGTTTGCGAGATACCACCTCGTTCGAACAAAAACAACCAATCAGAACCGAGCAGTCTCCGGGCAGCTGTCAATCGCTGCTTGCGAATCGCACAAACTCCGATCTAACTGTCAAACTAGGCAGCCGTGAACAAAATATGAATCAACATTTTGTTACTGTAATGCCTATTTCTCACCTCCAATGTTTTCAGAAACATATGTTAGTATACTGTTCAGCTGTAAAATGAGAAAGCTTGTGACCCGGCCGCCATGTTGAAAACAGTCAAGGCAAAAGCAAGCACCGCTCACTGGCCGGAGCAGACTTTCTCATTTTACAACTAAAGAATATGATCAGCGCTGCCTAGTTTGACAGTTTGATCGGAGGTCACGAGCTTTGTTAGCAGTGAATAGGCTCTTTGGAGGCGAGCCAGGCCTGCGCAGAATCGATCGCTGGCGATCGCCGCGCAATACATGCCGGTTAGATTTGTGTTCAACTTGATCCCAACTTGCTCTGACGTCATGCACACGTGGGCAACGATAACCTCACGAGATCAAGCCAGCCGCAGTCGCCGGCCACCAACTGCAAGACCCAGGGCATGATGGGAAATGCCTGGCTGTCGACCGATCAAAGAGCTGATGGCTCTTAGTTTTGACAACAAACACCAAGTGTTGTGGAAAGTCCTAACTTACTGTAGAATTGTAATATTTATTGCTAGATTGTAGGATATTAGTCTCATGTTGTGCAATGAAGCTTTCATCTGTTAGCAAACATATCTTGTGTGGTTGATCATAATAATAATAATAATAATAATAATAATAACAATAAAAAATGAAGGTTATTCATATAGCACTTATCAAAACGAGGGTTTATTACAAAGTGCCTTACAAGGCACATATAAAAATAATAAAGTATAGAATCCAATGCCAGATACACGCACTTTTCCACATATATTTACAAACGAATATACATAAATCCGAACGTGGTCTGAAAACTACAAGTAGCCTACAGATCGGATCTCACAGGATGTAACTTTTCTGCTGCTTCCGCCTGATCTCGTCTACTTTCCAGGCGAGACTCAGTTCATCTCGAACGAGCCTATTGACAGCGGCCATGGAGATTGCTCGGCTCTGATTGGTTGTTTTCCTTCTGCGCTGTTAAGGAGTACGTTTTTCAGATGACCTGTCACATGCACTTCTGTCAGGATATAGTGACAGTTTTATAAAAATAACTTTTTGATCATATTTGCTCAAAATGACCGATTAATACTCTGTGTTTTTGTCACATATTCATAAAATCTATGGTAACACTAGGAGACTGGAGCAACACTTCTTTGTGCCAAACCAATGCAACACCAGAATAATAAGAGCTGCCTACTGATTTAAGTGCATGTGGAAATTAGAATTTTGTGATTTTGTTCGTGGAATTTCTTCACAGATTGATAAAAGCAAAAAGGGCTGCTGTGAACATAATTGTGTAGGGGGTTAAGAGTTATTTTTCCCCACAGCACAGAGGTGTTAATCAAGACTGGCGTTCAGATCTGTCAGTATATTATTAATTTCTCTTTTTTTCAAACTCGAGTGATTCTCACTCACCAAGTTTTCAGCTTTGAAATTACAAAGTATTCGTATTTCTAAGTATTTTATACATCAAGGTTTAAAAGTTTGCCTGCTGTTACATCTGCTGTTAAAACTTTACATCTGACAGAAGTATATTTTGTTGGTGTGTATTTTACCTACAGCTAATTTGAGCCAACAAAGCAGCTCCGCTCCACAGATATCGAACAGTTACACATTGTTTTGAATGGCCAAAGGATCGTAGTTTATTTTAAGATGAACTAACAATCCTTTAGGCAAAGTGGGTGGGCAGAGTTCACTGGAATGGTTCAAGAAGAGCAGGAGCAAGTTCAGTGGATGGATTTAGCTGCAAACTAGTGGAAAGAGGAACTAGTGTTGTATCTTGCTATTGCACACAATGGTTATCCCACATGCAAAGCTAGAGTTGGGCGAGCATCTTTATAGACAGATCGTGAACCCTGTGAATTTTGGAAATTATTTCATCTATCTTTTTTCAATACATTTTGACTTTTTAACAGAGACATTTACTAAGCAGCAGGACTGAGCCCTGCATCACTCGCTATGTGTGAGAGAGTAACAGAGAGGAGGGGAAGAGAAGGAGTGAGGTGGACTATTGTACGCAATGTTTCTGTACATTATTAATAATTCAACGTTATGAAGGAAGCTTTAAACTATACGGTACAGCTCTAGTTCTGTCTTTCCTTTCTTTGCGCCCTTTGGTAGCGTAGACAGCGTGTTTGTCTATGATGGGGCAAATTAAATTTAATATTAATTTAATAACCTACTACTACTAGGCTACCACTAATACTATTAATAATAATTGAATACATTTAGGCTATGGGAAAAAGAGCCAGATATCGTCTTGACTTTGCCAAAGGTATTGGCTATTGGCGATCATTCTGACCATCGTCGACTCTCGAGATCATCGTCTGTCGGCACAACCTTATGCCCCTATGCAAAGCTAATTCTTAAAGGAGGACAGCGATTTGATTTTGCACAACCATAAAATTGGGTGACTCATTAAAAAAAAAAAAGAATGATTAAACTGGAAGCAGCAGAGGCCGAGATATCCAGACTTTTAGTTCTTAATATAGGTTAAGCTCCATAAACACTGGATTCTACATTTCCCATGTGAAATCCCTAATGACATCACTGTGAGTTATTTTCTCAGACTTGAGAAACCTCTTTCAGAGCTATAGAAGAGATTATATATACAGCTTTTCATCAGAGTAGTACAGCCATCACTAATAAATGATCGTTAATTGTAAAATTGGTGGAGTGCACCTTTAGAAAAACACGTGGAAAACGCCAGCCCTAACGCTTTCATCCTTTTATCCAAGTGCTTGGTATGTTGCACTACTGTCGCGCCCGCCGTTACTAAGCAACCAAAACCTGCGTGCTGCGCTGGCGATGATGAAGTGTAAAAGCCTCACTGACTAAACTAAACAAAGTCAAAACAAAGTCAAAACAAAGATACAGTATATCACAGTAACTTTATTGCTTTGATTGTCTGTCAGTTTGGCTGACCTTTCAACCGGATGTTGTGACGTCCTCGGGCGGACAGGATGAAGCAAGTAAAATAGCCCGGGAGACAAATCATAAAGCTCTGGGTAGTCCTGCACTAAATTGATCCACTTCTCTTCCTTATATTTACCGTAGACTGATATTTACGGAAGAAAGAAAAAGATATCTGGCGGCTGTGATTGTTTTTTTCCTCGTCACATGACATGTGGTGTGCGCTGCAGCGTTCCAAAAGTTGAACTGAGAAGTTAATCTAGAGGCGCAGCTGTTGCGCCCTGAAAAATAGGCGCTTGGGAACACTTGCGCGTTGCTACGGCGTCGCTCTCGTGTTTGACCGCGCCTGCCATGCGTCTACATTGACAACAGTGGATTTTGAGGGTGGAAAAAACACTGCATGTGTACGACCTCTCAAAAAGCTGCTGCCCATACAATGTCATTACGAGTAGTTGTGACTTTTACATTCCCAGAGCTGTCTCTGTAACTTAGCCTGAAAACAAGAAACAGCAGACACTATAACTGAAAGTGAATGCAATGCTTGCTGTTCCGTCTCCCACCGAGAACAGATAATCATATAAACCGTCTTAATTTAATTAGACCTCACCTCAGTTGGCTCAGTTTTCACAGCTGTCGCTCTTCCAAGCAGAGGTGAAATGTGGTTTCCTTTTTAAGATGCCGTGTGTGATAGGTAATGAACATTAGCTGATGAGCTGTCACCGGAGTGATGTTGATTGCCCCCCTCTCACCTGCGCACACATAAACACTCTAGAAACTACAGTTCCTTTTCATTCGTTTGGCAGATGACTACGTGTGTCGGTCAAGTGGAAATGTGTAAGAAGCATTATGTGCTGCCGGCGTGTCACAGTAGTTGTGAGTGTCTCAGAACTGTATGAGTGCAAAGGATGACAGTTAGATTAGGGGGAGAGGGGGCAGAGGAGCTGGACAGTGAAAGGGTCAGAGAGAAAAGAGCAGATAAATAAAGACAGTGTAAGATGGGGCTTCACCTCACAGAATGAGGTAACCACAAGCCGGTGCTCTTTGTCCTAAGATTGATGGACAGATAGTACAAGCCGACACCCTTTACCTGTATGGTCTGTGTGTTTCTGTGTGTGCGAAACGTCTCGTCCGCAGAGTAAATTACTGGCTGACACATGTGGGCTTAATGTCACAGTTAGGAAAAAATGCTGTCACAACAGGAAGGAAGTGGAATGACTGAGAAGGGGTAAAGTGTAGCGCGAAGGGTTGAGGTGAGGGACTCAGTCAGCAAGACAGAGTGCTGCGAGGAAGGCTGGAGACAGAGAAACCATCAAAATAAGCACAGGAGGAGGGCACCGAGAGGAGAAAGCGGCAGAGAAAAGGAGGGGACACCAGGGATTCGGATGTGTAATTAGCACAGAACTTTGGTAACCATGGGAACCTGACACAAGGAGCGAGGCAAGCCGTGCTCTTTGGGTATAGAGCTTTTCATTGCCATTCTGTCACTATTAGGGCAACAGCTTTGGTCCGAGATTACTTCCTGTCAGCTACTGCATTAAAGCTACGTCCATTTTCAAAATTCATACTATGAATTCTTATTACTATGAAACAGGGCTGAAGTTTTTAGGTTGAAAAGTTTAAGAATACAAATTTCCAAAGGGTACAAATGGTAGTAAGCATATGCTTAATGTGTTACGATCATGAGAGGGTCCCTGGGAAATTTTCTCCCCAGTCTCAAGTTTGAGAACCCCTGTTCCAGATGAAACTGAGAGAACCCAGATTAATGTTCTGAGTATATGGGAACATTTTCTGTTTCATAACTGAGAACACTACAATATAATAAAGCTCATTTGGATATAAAAAAGAAAAGAAACATTCTGTGGGTCCATAAAATCAGTCTCCCATTCATTGTCTACGGAGCAGCTCCAGACTTTAGACCCTATGACAACACAGGTTTGAGACTTGCTTCTCTGGTTTCTGGCTTTGAGAGAGAGTAGCTCATGTTCACAAATATTGATCGAACTTTCCTAGGCCATGGAAATAACATATTGGAATTCTCAATTTGGTTGGTGTTCCCCTTTAACAAACATTTAAACAGGAAATACAAAGAGGCCCATTTAGAACCCACAAACTTTTGTCATAATTCTAGTTGAATTTTAACTCCTACATCTACTAGTGCATGAGAGAAATTCTGCTAATCTGCGTGACCAATTCAAAATTTGTATTCTCAACATTGCAAGCTGTAATCATAACCACCAAGTAGACTCAGATCCCCAAAGGGATGCTGGATAAAGTTGTTGTTCTTGCCCTCAGAGGAGGGACTACATACAGTAACAGCCTGATCACATCAGTCCCTGAAACATGGCTTCTGGCCAGGGTTCTCACTTGAAAGGCAAAAGCACCACCTCTGGATCTTTCAGACAGTGAGGACAGAAGACAAGACATCACAGAGCTCCATCGAATGTATGTTAAATAAATAATAGCAGCTCATTAATCACACTCCTGGTCGCAGAGGTAGGATTTTGGCTTTGATAAGAGCACCCACGCCAGGATGGAGACGCTAATTGGCTTCGGGTCTTCTGTGAAATTGAAAAGTAAGTAGATTCCATCACCGCACTGACGGTGCGCTGCGTTCTCTTGTATCCTGGTAGTGAAAGAGGCAAAAGTGACATAAAGTGTGATGGTTTTCAGCATGGGTTGCCATGTCAAGTGGTTCATAAAGAGACTGATTATGTACGTCTCAGAACAAAGAGAACGACAATGGTGGAGGAATTCCCAACAGACAGTGAGATGAAGGTGACATTAACTAGGCCGTTTCCTTCGCGACATTGCTGCAGATTGTCTCATCATCCAGGGCAACTTCAAACAGCTGTCTTATGGGAAGTTTTTTTTTTTTTCTTGCATGGGCCAACTCCTCCCACAACCCACCCATCCTTTCTCCCATAAAAGGAGACCATTTATACCGTTGTTGGCATATAGCTTCGTCCCAGTGGACTGGGAGTTTATAGATTATGCATATTCAGCCATTTTTCTATGTTGATTTATAGGAGTCCTATACTGTAGGTGTGTACTGTGTCATTGTTTGAAGGTTAAAGGCAGTACATTGCTTCACATTGGCACTGCAAATGAATGGTGATGCTCGGGGGAATTTGCTTTGCCCAATGAGTTTTGAGATCAAACAAACCCTGAACATAGGGGTGGGTGCTATGGCGTATAAATAATATCTTGATATTTTTAGGCTATATGGGGATATACAATATATATCGGATCTATAACCGATCCATTTTTGAGAATTATTCAATTTTGAGAGAGTGTTTTTATTTTAACTGGAGCAGCTTTTTTAGCCTTTACATTTTTTAGACTTTACTTTTTTCATTTTTACCGTTTACGGCACTGGTTTAGCAGCCCAGGAAACTCAAAGACCAGTTGCATGCATTGTAAATCTTCTCATGTGATGCTACTCAAATCTGTGCATTCCGATAAGCATTGCGACTTGCGTCAGTGAGTGAGATACACACACACACATGGGAGTGGCGAGACAAGAGACAACAGTTGGGAGAAATAAGTGGCGTGCTCTAAAAAAAGAAAACAGAGCTTTTTATCCAGATGGACAAACTCTTACATATTCATTCTTCCAACGGGCAGTTTAAAACCAGTATGTCTCATTATGTTCAGAGTCCGTGGTGATTATTAAAAGCGGTAAGGTTTTTTTTTTAAGTGGATGCTGGTATCTTCAATCAACTTTTCGGACCTCAACACGTATAACCTCGCTTAGGCGCTTCACTTCTTCCGCTCTCTCCAGGCTCTTTTCCTGGTCCCTGCTTCCCTCCAGGTACGAAAACACGCCCCATACGTACATCCATGCTCATACGCCACACACACTCGCCCAGGGGTAATGTGTCTGTGGGAGGGAGCCGCAGAAGAAGCGAAACAACCAAAGCGAATCTAAAAAAAATATTATAATTGATATCTATACTCTATGTTGCTGATATAGTCATTTGCCACATTCCACAAAGAACGAGCCTCAATACATCGACTCTATTCGATACATTGCCCACCCCTACCTGAACATTATACAAAACACACACAAACAGAATTTGAACATGAGTAAAATATGGTCTACAACTATGACTATCCTCTAATGCCATAAAAAAAGTGCCAGTGTTGATATGAATTTGTTTGAGTAACAGAATTCTGCATCCTTGCTGTGTTGAACCGTTGCTCCAAAAGTAAAAGTGTATAATCAGGGAAAGGAAGATGTCACTGATAGTATGTAAGTGCTTGTAGGTGTATTCCTCCAAACATGTAATAGTTGTATTTACTTTTACAGGGGTTATATTTATGTTGATGTCAGTAATTTGACACAAATTTGTATTCTATGTGCCAACAAGACTAGGAGCGTCTTAGCAGTTCTGTGAGGTTGTACTAGATGGGAAAGTATTGTAGAAATTACAGTGTTGAGAAGATGCTACTGATGAAAAGTCAGGGGATGGCCAAAGTTGTTACAATTCATCCTCTTGGAACTGTGGATGTCTGTATAAAATGTCACGGCAATCCATCTAACAGCTGTCAAGACATCTGATCTGATTCCCATCGGGTCAAATGCTAACAAAAGCTTTATCATCTGCAGATCAGTGTTCCATCATAATGTCGGCTGACAAAAATCATTGGCAGAAAGTGTCAACAGCACGAGTGGCCATGTCCTTCTTATGACAGCATAGTTTATCAACACGTTCTCATCCCAACTCCTCATATACTGACGCTTTGTCATGCCCCTTGGCGTCACTTTATTTTTGGCATCAAAACCACTATAGTTACCCTTGGCGTCACTTGCCTCTGCTGAATTATTTTTTATCCCCGGTGGGGAAAAATGCACTCCCCCCTAAACGTGATTAATGCTACTTCACCAATAGAAATAAAGATATTTTTAAAACATATCTGAGTAAAGTGCTGCAACATGAGAACTGTCTAGTATAGTGCAAACACTATCACCCACTATCTCTTGTAGAGATGTGGGTGAAAGAGGGGTGACACGCACATATGACCAGGAAAGCTGAAAAAGAAGATTGAATCCGGCATCAAAACTGACTGTTTTCTTAGTCTGACAAGTAGGCATATACTGTAGCCCAGACAGCACATTGTGCTTTTTGCATTTTGAGATTATTTTCTAATGAAGTTGAATAAAAAAAGTATTTTGGCATGCCTGGACAAGTGGAGCTATCTATGTTACTAAAAGGGGGATTTAATTCTGGCATGTTAAAATAGCATTTAACCTTTTGTTTGGTTGTGTATGATTACATCCCTTATGTGTCTGCATGAGAAAGGCAAGAAGGGTGAAAATATTGTGCTACTTGATGAATTAAATTAGAAAAATTGATTAAAATATCCATGCAAATGCAGTGGTTAAGTTCAAGTTATGAAATTATTTTATTAAAGTTCACAATTTTTCTATTAATGTTACTTCACCAGCTACAAGAAATAGCCTAACAGGCTTCATAGATTCTAGGCCCACTGTGGTTCGAGATTTATTTTCATAAATCGCACCCTACTTAAAACTACTACGTTTGTAAAGTGAAAATGAAACTGAACGTTGTGAACACGAGTGAACAGCTGATTGTAACGTGAAAGTGAAACTTAACGCGTGGCACACAAACAGCGGTCTCCTGGACGAAAGCCCTGTGTTTGTTGTATGATTTGGATGATCTACCAGATCGATCACGCCACTTTTAACTCTCTGACAACTAAAAAGCCTTACAGTAGGGTGAGCAACAACTTGAACAACATTTGAACAGCAATCAACATTTGAAAATACTTGTTTTACATTTAGGGTAGAGCTATTGTTCCAAGTGATTCTGCTTTTTATGTAATGGGATGGTTTTTGGCATTTTCCTTGAACAAGGAGCTATTTATAAATATTAGAGTGCACTTTGCAGAGTTTGCTGCAGCGTATTAAAGCAGAAGTGGGCTTCATGTGGAATATAATATAGCTTATCATTTTCTTGGAGAAAACACTGCTGTATCCAGTTGGCAATACCTTCTAACTTCCTAACTAAAGTAATACTATATTTGTGTTTAATTTACCTGGATGGTTGATGACATTTTCACTGCATACCAACAAGAGAATCCTCATTATCTTTGCTTAAATGTACTAATTTTGTTGTGACAGCAGTAACATTAATATTGTCTACTCATGTATGAGTAGAATATACTATTATACTATATTGTGTAAATCAATAATAAAAGAAAAGCTGGGTATGTCTTTATGCATTATGTAAGTTTATATTCATACGCATAAAAACATAGCTGCTAATCTGTGCTGTTTCTCTACAGCATCCTTCTAGTCATCCATCTCTAGTCGAAAAATCCATTTTGTTGATCTTTTCACAGGGTCAAAGTATTTCTTAAAAATCATTATTTGTTATCAGTGACTTTTCAGCAATCGACCTGTTTCACTCTGCTTCTACAATTCTTACATGAGTTTGAGAGAATTTAAGTCATCACATCAATTATTAATTTAAAAGTTGGCTGCAAGTTTTAGCCACATAATATTATCCAATATATTATTTTATTTCTTTGGTTTATGCTGTGTTTATGGTCTTTTTATTTTTAGAAAAATACTATATAAAGGAACACTGACTAATATTGGTCTTTATTGTGCTCTTTATTTATTTTTTCTTTAGACATCCACTGCTACTGTGAACATCGTCGTCACTGATGTCAACGATAATGACCCTGAGTTTGACCTCGCCATACTCACTAATTTTACCGTACGAGAAGAAGAGGCCAATTTGTTTGTCGGAGAAGTCCTGGTAAGTACGATGTCTTGTTCTTTTGAAATTAATAAGCTGCTGTTTTCACCAACATCCACATACTTTTTTATCCTTCTGCAGTAGATCAAATGTGTTCTTTCCACTGTTGTATATCCACATGCCGTCCCTCATAAATTGCACTGACCACTGAGTCACAACTGTGCCTCAGTCCTCATTGTCGTCGTCCATTTAACAATTACCTGGCATTTTCCAACATGGCCAATGTTGTTGGACAGATTTGTCACCCAGAGCTGCATCCCTGTTGACTGGCTTGGTTCAGCACCACTGAACAGCCAGGCTTTTCTAATTACTGTTGTAGATTAATTGGCCCGATGTTTGTCAGCGGATTAATCATGGCATAATGACAGGAGACATCTTCTGCACATACAGTACATGCTTACAAAGTGACAGATGAGGCGATACAATCCAGGGGTCTTGGTCTTTTATTGCCTGTATTTCTCTGTTCTTTCAAACATAATGGAGTCCCCAAATCCCCACATTTCTTCCCAATTCACTGTTTTGAAACTCAATACAGTTCAAAGTAAAGTTTCAAAACAGTGAACCAAGAGACATTTGGGGGGATTTGCGTGGGGGTTTGGGCAATATTACAGAATCAGTCTGTATCTTTATATTGTAAAAAAGAGTTTGGTCTGAGTTTGGAAGTTGTCTCTGCTCTTTGATGCAGGTTCACAATATCAGCAAAACTAGAACAATCATGGTCCACAGTGAGATAATTAAGAAATAACTTTGATAATAAATGACTGTAATTAGTTTGATAATGAGTTACCCAATCTAATGAACATGTGCAGTAGATTGGGTAATTCTTGAGTTAGTGAGTTGCACTGCTATTTTATGCATCAATGTGTCTTGGACA